>NW_012268422.1:0-1560 GCF_000151885.1 Dipodomys ordii
GTTGTTTTCTTTTTTTGTCTTGTTTGTTCATTTATCTGTCTTTGGGAGGGTAAAGAGGGACACAGAAACGGAGGGACAAAGGGTGAACAAATGCAACAGGAGACACTCTCTAGACACTGTTAAAAATGAGCTATACAACTTATGGGTGGGAATGGGAGAGAGAAACAGGGAGAGAGCGAGGGAAGGAGTGACATCACCCCAAAAATGTACTCATTACCTACTTATGTAACTGTAACCATCTGTACATCACCTTTATAATAACAACAAAAAATTAAAAGTAAATAAATACATACAACCCCAGACGAAGCTATCATGTTTTTGATACTGGTTTTGGTTTTTTATTGTTGTTGTTGTTATTTCAGCTGCATCATTTTTTTTCTTTTTTTTTTTGGTCAGTCATGGGGCTTAAACTCTGGGCTTGGGCCTGGGCACTGGCCCTCAGCTCTTCAGCTCAAGGCTAGCATTCTACCACATAAGCCACAGCACCACTTCCAATAAGAGTTTCATGGACTTTTCTGCCTGGGCTGGCTTTGAACCATGATCCGCTGATCTGAGCCTCCTGAGTAGCTAGGATTATAGGCGTGAGCCACCGATGCCAGGCCAGCTCTATCTGTTTATGATTTTACTTGGTTATTTGCTGGCAGGCCGCTGGCCACGTGTGAACACAGTAGGAGAAACCATGACTGTACAAATGGCAGAGGCACAATTCTTCGTACTAACTATAAAAGCCCACCCACTCCAGCTACAGTGACTGATAGGCAAGCCAAACCAAAGGAAAGCAACCTTCAAAGCAACTCTTGGGCTACTGAGATATACTGAGCCAGATAAAAGAGATGGACTAGAACTCAATAGTTAATCACAATAAAAGACAAATAGGGAAGGTGCAATAAAGTAGCACAGTAAGAATTTCATAGTCAATATCTCTCACTTTGCTTTTCCTTGCTAAATCCCAGAATTGGTCTCAAACTACGCATGTCACTTCAAAGCTGTTTTATTGTGGAATATGAGACATAACTGTTTCAGATAAAACACTCCAATCACCCATTCTCTCTCCATGGAGAAGAGCAGACTTCCTATGACCAGGAGCTTCTGTCGAGACTTGTCCATCAGGTATGCCCAGGTGATACGCACTGAGCATGGACACATGAAAACTACACAAACTTCTGCACACTTTTGGCCACTGCCATCTTTCTCTTCTGCTAGGAAGACAAATGTCCCTGGTAAGAGCAGTTCCTTCAGACTCAGGTGGAACTGAGTTATGGAAACCTCATGACTCTAAAAGGCCATATGGAGGTCAGCCAAGCATGATAGTCCACACCTGTAATCAATCCCACCTACTCAGAGGCAGAGTGGGAAGGGTCAAAGTTCAAGGCCCTCAGGCAAAGTTAGGGATACCCTATTTATACTATTACTACTACTACTACTACTATTAATAGTAACAATAGATTAAATGGCAGGAGGCATGGCTCCAGTGGTAGAACAATTTTCCAGCTAGGCCATGGATTCAATCCCTAAAACAAGAAAAAAAGAGAAAAAGAGAGAGAGAAAAAGAAGGAAGGA
>NW_012268423.1:0-1780 GCF_000151885.1 Dipodomys ordii
ATGCTTGGTAAGAAATGTATGCATTATCCTGCCCATGCAATTGTAACCCCTCTGTACAGTATGTTCACAAATAAAATAAAATAAAATTAAAAAAAAAAGACGTTAAGTCAGGATACAGTAAAGCCACTTGCACAACCATGTTCATTGCTGCACTATTCATCATAGCCATTTTTTGGAAACAGCCCAGATACCTTTCAATGGAGTAATGGATCAAGAAAAATTAATATGTAAAGACTTGAAAAAAATTATGTTAAGTGAAGTAAGTCAGGCCCAGAGAAACAAAGGATCCATGTTTCCCCTTATATGTGGAAGCTATACTTAGTTTACAAACTTGTAGGTAAATACATTGAGTGGTATGAAAGTGTATACAAATGTATTAACTGAAATATGGTACATTCAAGGGAAATCTCAATTCCTTAGAAAGTCAAAATCAAGGGGCTGGGAAGTGGTAGAGCACTTGCCTTGCATGCATGAGGCCCTGGGTTTGATTCCTCAGCACCACATAAACAAAAAGAAAAAAGCCAGAAGTGGTGCTGTGGCTCAAGCGGTAGAGCACTAGCCTTGAGCTGAAGAGCTGAGGGATAGTGCCCAGGCCCAGAGTTCAGGCCCCACGACTGGACCCAAAAAAAAAAAAAAGTCAAAATCAAAGTAAAACACCAGAAAAAAGCAAAATAAAACACCAGAAAGTGGGTACTTATAAAAGGTAGGGTCAAGAAGAAAAGGATAGATGAATGAAAAGACAAGAGGGAAAATGTAGACAAGAATTCAGTGTCTGGGGCTGGGAATGTGGCTTAGTGATAGAGTGCTTGTCTAGCATGTGTGAAGCCCTGGGTTCAGTTCCTCAATACTACATAAACAGAAAAGGCTAGATGGAAGTGCTGCTGTGGCTCAAGTGGTAGAGTGCTAGCCTTGAACAAAGGAAGCTCAAGAACAGTGTCCAGGCCTTGTATTCAAGCCCCCTGGCTGGCAAAAAAAAAAAAAAAAATTAAATAGAGTGAGGAAAGCATAGGAGAGGAATGAGTAAGAATGCTGAAATTTTGGTGACATGGATTAAGATATACTGTATTCATAAACAGTTTTGTTAAATGAAAACTCCATTGTATAACTAGTTAAAGATAATAATAAAAAAGAAAGGAAAGATAAATACATAAATAGAATTTTACTAATCCATGAGGAAGGATGATACTAAGTCATTTGTAGAGAAATGGAGGTACTTGAAAAAAATTACATTGTATGAAATAAGTCAGGTCCAGAGGGACAAAGGATACATGTTTTTTCTCATATGTGTAGAGATCTAATTTTAAAATATATATGTAAACATATACAGGATTGTATGTATATATACAGAAATGTATTAACTAAAGTTTGGGGTATGCTGGTAAGAAGTCCAGTGGTGACAGCCAATTTACAGTCTAACAAAATGAATACCAGGAAGCTGGAACTTGAGGTCCAGGGTGGTAAGGTCAAGGGAAGGAAGGTAGATGAATGAAGAAAGGAAGGGCAAGGGAATGTAGTCATAATAGTCAATGTGTATCTATGAACATGGCACGAGTGGCTCACGCCTGTAATCCTAGCTATTCAGGAGGCTGAGATCTAAGGATCCTGGTTCAAAGCCAGCCTGGGCAGGAAAGTCCATGAGACTCTTTCTTTTTTTTGTAGGTCGTGGGGCTTCAACTTGGCTTAGGCACTGTCCCTCAGCTCTTCAGCTCAAGGCTAGTAGTCTACCACTTGAGCCACAGTACCCCTTCTGGCTTTTTCTGCTTATGTGGTGCTGAGGAAT
>NW_012268423.1:9515-12253 GCF_000151885.1 Dipodomys ordii
GGAAGTGGCGCTGTGGCTCAAGTGGTAGGGTGCTAGCCTTGAGCTGAAGAGCTGAGGGACAGCACCCAGGTCAGAGTTCAGGCCCCACAACCAACAAAACAACAACAAAATAATAGCTGTCGAAATGAACTCCAGGAAATGGAAAGAAGGGCTTCTTTTCTTTTCTTTTTGTCTTGTTTGTTCATTTATCTGACTTTGGGAGGGTAAAGGGGGGTACAGAAATGGAGGGACAAAGGATAAACAAATGCAGCAGTGGTACTCATTAGACACTATGTGGAAAATGAACTATACAAGTTGTGGGTGGGGATGGGAGAGAAAATTGGGGAGAGCAAGGGAAGAGGTAAAATTGTCCAAAAAGAAATGGACTCCTTGCTTGCCTTGCATGCCTGAGGCCCTGGGTTCGATTCCTCAGCACCACATAAGCAGAAAAAAGATGAAAGTGGCACTGTGGCTCAAGTGGTAGAGCACTTGCCTTGAGTTGAAGATTTGAGGGACAGTGTCCAGGCCTAGAGTTCAGGATCCACAACCAACCAAAAAAAAAAAAAAAAAAAAGGAAATGTACTCTTTATCTGACTTATATACCTGTAACCCCTCCGTATATCACCTTTATAATAAAAATTTAAAAATCACAAAAGTAAATAAATAATTACAATACATGCCTGGGATGTGACTTTAGCTTTGGGACTGTGTAGATGAATAGGAAAGGCAAAGGTAAAATGAAAGATAGAGGGTAAATAATTTGAAATACATAATAACTATATATGAAACAGCAGGTGGAACTTGATCAATACAGAATTCAGAGAGCAGGGTGGAGGGAGAGAGAGCAGCAGAGTGGGTCATTCTGAGCAAAACATAATATATGCACATCTCAAAAGATCATTGTGAACTCCCTAGGTACAATTAATATACAATGAAAAAAAGAATGTCAGGAAAGTACAACAGACTCAGATGATGGGCGGGTAGCAGCAGAAAAGGAGAGCTACAAAAGGAATGAATGATGATGATTATGTGCATTGCCATGTAGGAAAAATGGAGTGATGATAGGGGTTGAAATTATTTTAAGAAAGGGGTAGAGAGGGGCTGGAAATGTGGCTTAGTGGTAGAGTGCTTGCCTAGCATGTATGAAGCCCTAGGTTCTATACACAGTACCACATAAACAGAAAAAACCGGAAATGGCACTGTGGCTCAAATGATGGAGTGCTAGCCTTGAGCAAAAGAAGCTCAGGGCCAGTGCCCAGGTCCTGAGTTCAAGCCCCAGCACTGGTGGGAGTGGGTGTGGGGGAAGCGTTATACTGGATCTGAAGGCGTGGCTCAGATGACACAGTGCCAGCCTGTGAGTTAAAGTGTCAGATCCTGAGTTTAGACCCCAGATTAAAAAAAAACAAAAGAGCTGGGAAGGTGGCTCAGTGGTGGAGTGCTTGCCTTGTATGCATGAGGCCCTGGGTTTGATTCCTCAGCACCACATAAACAGAAAAAGCTGGAAGTGGGTGCTGTGGCTCAAGTGGTAGAGCGCTAGCCTTGAGCTGAAGAGCTGAGGGACAGTGCCCAGGCCCAGAGTTCAAGCCCCAGGACTGACCCGCCCCCAAAATAAATAGAATTATCTTAAAAAAAGAAAAGCCGGGGTGCTGGTGGCTCATACCTGTAATCCTAGCTACTCAGAGGCTGAAATCTGAGGATCACAGTTCAAAGCCAGCTCAGGCAGAAAAGTCCTTGAGACTATCTCCAATAAACCACCAGAAAACCAGAAGTGGCACTGTGGCTCAAGTGGTAGAGTGCTCACCTTGAGCTCAGGGACAGTGCCCAGGCCCAGAGTTCAAGCCCCATGACTGAAAAAAAACCCCCAAAACTTTGTACTCACTATCTGACATGTTGAATTGAAAACCTGGTGTACAACTACTTAAAGATATTTCCAAAAAAATTTCAAAAAAATCCACCCTGTGCAATAAAGCTTGTCACCAATTAACCAGCAAAATATGGACTAGATGGGGCTGGGAAGGTGGCTCAGTGGTAGAGTGCTTGCCTTGCATGTATGAGACCCTGGGTTTGATTCCTTAGCACCACATAAGCAGAAAAAAAAAAGCCGGAAGTGGCGCTGTGGCTCAAGTGGTAGGGTGCTAGCCTTGAGCTGAAGAGCTGAGGGACAGCTCCCAGGCCCAGATTTCAGGCCCATTACTGGACCCAAAAACAAACAAACAAAATAAATGGACTAGATGTATCGCTCAAGTGGTAGAGCATTAGTGTTAAGAAAGCTAGTTTAGGGGCTGGGGAGGTGGCTCAGTGGTAGAGCACTTGCCTTGCATGCATGAGGCCCTGGGTTTGATTCCTCAGCACCACATAAGCAAAAAGAAAAAAGCAGGAATGGCGCTGTGGCTCAAGTGGAAGAGCGCTAGCCTTGAGCTGAAGAGCTGAGGGACAGCGCCCAGGCCCAGAGTTCAGGC
Organism: Dipodomys ordii; assembly: GCF_000151885.1. Lineage (NCBI taxonomy): Eukaryota > Metazoa > Chordata > Mammalia > Rodentia > Heteromyidae > Dipodomys > Dipodomys ordii. The sequence goes on from NW_012268423.1 coordinate 11,954, forward strand.
CCCATGACCGGACCCAAAAAAAAAAAAATCAGAATAAAAACCAAGCTCAGGTGGCTCATGCCTAGCTACTCAGGAGGCTGAGATGTGATGATTGTGGTATGAAGCCAGCCAGGCTAGAAAAAGTCCAAGAAACACTTATCTCCAATTAACCACCAAAAAGCCAAAAGTGAAGTGCTAGCTCAAGAACCCTAGGCTTGAGCACAAATGCTCAGGATCAGTGTCCTGATCCTGAATTCAATCCCTAGCACTGGCAAAAATAATCAAACAACAACCACAACGAAATAAGCAAAAAAAAAAAAA
>NW_012268424.1:0-3802 GCF_000151885.1 Dipodomys ordii
CTCTCTCTCTCTCTCCCTCTCTCTCTCTCTCTCCCTCTCTCTCTCTCTCTCCCTCTCTTTCTCTCTCTGGCAGGCAGAATGCCAAGCATTCTCTTGACAGTCTCTCTGATGAAGAACTGGAGAAGAGGAAATATGGGTGGAAGATGGAGAGTTATGGGAGAAAAATAACGACCTCAACTATGGCAGAAATTGAGAATACAAATTATCTTTACAGATCTCTCCCCGGCTGACGGATACTCGGACTGGAACGAACCTTGTTCTGAGGAGGTGGCTGGCAAAAGCCATGAATAATTCATGGGGCGGGGGCCTGGTCTATGCACTGTTTTGACGGAGAAGGTTCTGGTACCATTGGTACCGCTTCCCGATGGATGGTTTTCTCTACATCTGCTCCCTTCAGCCATCAGACTGAACCCGCCACGGGGACAGGCAGTCCAGACAAGAGTCGGCCTCCACAGCTGGCGTCTGCAGACAGCCGCCGGGCCTCCTTGCTGAACTTCATTCCAGATGGAGCAACAGAAACTTGTTATCTGCTTTGCTTCTGTTTTCTGTTTGCTCTATGGTTTGCCTTCTGCAAGTGTAGAGGAGAGAAGAGCAGGCATTCCTGGAGTCAAAGCCTGGCTTCTTCCGCAGGAGTCTAAAGCCCTGCGTGGCTACATCTTCCAAAGGCCTCTCATTGTCCGGCAAACCCCTTTCAGTTCCTGGAAGGCTCAGAATGCAGTGGCCTAGTGCTCTGTGCCCTCCTCTCCCCTGGGCACCTTCCTCCAGTAGTTGAAAGCCGAGTCTTTCCTGAAAGGTGCACCTCAAAATAAAAATAACAGGGCTTGCTTATCAAATATGCAAAATGAAGGGAGTACAACCAAAATTCAGGGACTTGGGCTTAAGGAAAGTATAAAGCTGTCGCTTGATGCTGCTGGTTGTAGGCAAGCTAGAAGGACCTGGTGGAAATGTCTAGCTTCAAAAAGTTCAGAACTACTGGGCACTGGTGGTAAATGCCTGTAATTCCAGCTACTCAGGAGGCTGAGATCTGAGGATTGCAGTTTAAAGCCAGCCTGGGCAGGAAAGTGAATGAGACTCTTATTTCCAATTATCCACCAAAACACCAAAAAAAATGGAACTGTGGCTCAAAGTGGTAGAGTGCTAGCCTTGAGCAAAAAAGTTCAGGGATAGTCTCCAGGTCATGAGTTCAATCCCCATGATTGACAAAAAAGAAAAAAAAGGCGGGGGGCTAGGAAGATGTCTCAGTGGTAGAGCGCTTGCCTTGCATGCCTGAGGGGTTCGATTCCTCAGCACCACATAAGCAGAAAAAGCTGGAAGTGGTAGAGCACTATCCTTGAGCTGAAGAGCTGAGGGACAACGCCTAGGCCCAGAGTTCAAGCCCTATGGCTGACCAAAAAAAAAAAAAGTTCAGAACCTGCTGGGCTGGTGATGTAGCTCAGTGGCAGACCAATTGCCTTGAACACTGCCAAAAGTAGCTAGGCACAGCACAGTGGCTGAAGTCTGTAATCCTAGCTACAGGGAAGTGGAGATTGGGAGCATTCTGTTCTTTTTGTTGTTGTTGTTTGTTTCTAAACTGTCTTTTTTTGTGTGTGTGTGGTACTGGGGATCAAACCCAGGACGTTGCACTTGCTGGGCAAGTGCTTTGCCTCTGAGCTACATCCCAGTCCAGGACTCTGGCTTAGAGCCAGCCCAGACAAAGAATTCGAAAGACACAATCACAACCAATAAAAGTTGCGATAGGACTGGGACTCCAGGACTCTAACAATGCCATAAGCAGAAAGTTCAGGCTGGTTAGAAATCTAATCGATAAACAGACAGGCAAAGGGGCTGGAGACAACAGTTCAACCTGGGGCCATTACTAATCGTGCATCAGCTTCCCGTAAAATGGGCTGAGTAGGTGGGCTGTGAGTTCTTTTGGTACTGAGACTTGCACCCAGAGTCTTGTACTCGACAGAAAGCAAGCTGGCACTGAGCTAGCTTGGATTGTGACTTTTCACATTTTTTTTTAATTTTTTAATTTTTTTTGGGTCCGGTCGTGGGGCCTGAACTCTGGGCCTGGGCGCTGTCCCTCAGCTCTTCAGCTCAAGGCTAGCGCTCTACCACTTCAGCCACAGTGCCACTTCCGGCTTTTTTCTTTTTGCTTATGTGGTGCTGAGGAATCCAACCCAGGTCCTCATGCATGCAAGGCAAGCGCTTTACCATTGAGCCACCTTCCCAGCCCCCTTTTCACATTTTTTTATAACAAACTTTCACTAATTTTTTTTTTTTTTGTCGGTCGTGGGGCTTGAACTCTGGGCCTGGGCGCTGTCCCTCAGCTCTTCAGCTCAAGGCTAGCGCTCTACCACTTCAGCCACAGTGCCACTTCCGGCTTTTTTCTTTTTGCTTATGTGGTGCTGAGGAATCCAACCCAGGTCCTCATGCATGCAAGGCAAGCGCTTTACCATTGAGCCACCTTCCCAGCCCCCTTTTCACATTTTTTTATAACAAACTTTCTCTAATTTTTTTTTTTTTTGTCGGTCGTGGGGCTTGAACTCTGGGCCTGGGCGCTGTCCCTCAGCTCTTCAGCTCAAGGCTAGCGCTCTACCACTTGAGCCATAGCGTCACTTCCGGCTGAGTGCTGAGGAATCGAACCCAGGGTCTTATGCATGCAAGGCAAGCGCTCTACCACTGAGCCACCTTCCCAGCCCCAGTAATGCAAAGCTTTTTTGTTTTGTTTTTTGTTTTTTTTTTGTCGGTCGTGGGGCTTGAACTCTGGGCCTGGGCACTGTCCCTCAGCTCTTCAGCTCAAGGCTGGCGCGCTACCATTTGAGCTACACTTCCGGTTTTTTGGTGGTTTATTGGAGATAGGAGTCTCACGGTCTCTTCTGCCCGGGCTGGCTTCGAACCCCGATCCACAGATCTCAGCCTCCTGAGTAGCTAGGATTACAGGCGTGAGCCACCAGTGCCATAAAAATTGAGTTTCATCTTAGTTTTTAAAACAATCTTTGTAGAAGTCCTTTTTCTTATTTTCTTTTTTTTTTTTTTGGGTTGGTCGTGGGGCTTGAACTCTGGGCCTGGGTGCTTTTCCTGCGCTCTTCAGCTCAAGGCCAGCATGCTACTACTTGAGCCACAGCACCACTTCCGTTTTGTTAGTGGTTTATTGGAGATGAGAGTCTCAAGGAGTTGCCTGCCAGGGCTGGCTTTGAACTGTGATCCTCAGATCTCAGCTTCCTGAGTAGCTAGGCATGCGCCACCGACACCCAACTGTCTAGAAGTCTTATATGTGGTTTCTTGTTGCTATGTCTTGTTGCTATGTCCTTCATTAATCATCATCTGTTCTGGGTCTTCAAATCAAAAGGATAGTACTATACCTTACTTATACACACTTTTGTCTTTTTTTCTTCTGGTTGTGTGGCTTGAACTCAGGGCCAGGGTGCTGTCCCGGAGGTCTTTTTTGATCAAAGCTAGTGTTCTATGACTTTGAGCCACAGTGCCATTTCTGGTTTTTGAGTGGTTAATGGACATGGGAACTTTTCTGTCCAGGCTGGCTTCAAACTGTGATCCTCAGATCTCAACCTTCTAAGTAGCTAGGATTTTAGGCATGAGCCACCAGCACGCAGCTAGTTTGTCTTTTTGTGATTATTTTCTTCTTCTAGGCTTCCTTCATTTGTGTGAACATTTCAGTAGTGTAAAAAGGAGAAGTTATGCTGGGCGCTGGTGGCTCACGCCTGTAATCCTAGCTAGTCAGGAGGCTGAGATCTGAGGATAGAGGTTCAAAGCCAGCCCCGGCAGGAAAGTAAGTGAGACTCTTATCTCCAATAAACCA
>NW_012268424.1:3912-4336 GCF_000151885.1 Dipodomys ordii
AAAAAAAAAAAAAAAAGAGTTGGGCCTGTGCTGGTGGCCCAACTGTAATCTTAGCTACTCAGGAGGCAGATCTGAGGATCAAGGTTCAAAGACAGCTTGGGCAACAAAGCTTGTGAGCTTATTTATCTCCAATTAACCACCAGAAAATTGAAGCGGTGTTGTGGCTTACAGTGATAAAGCCACTAGCCTTTAGCAAAAGAGTACAGGGACAGTGCCAGGTCCCGAGTTCAAGCCTCATGATGGACCAGAAAAAAAGAAAGAAAAGAAGTTGGTATTACAATATGTGATTTGCTTATAAAAGGCTATTGCTTTTCATATATAACATTAAACACTTAAGGTAATTCTAGCCTGTTACTAGTAATAATCAGTGTTACTTTTATTTTTGGGTCCGGTTGTGGGGCCTGAACTCTGGCCCTGGGCACTG
>NW_012268424.1:5156-5712 GCF_000151885.1 Dipodomys ordii
AAGGTCAAGTTTTTCAGAATGTTCTTAATTTTCTATTGGGTTTCTTGATTATTATTATTATTATTGTTTTTTGTTTTTTGGGTTGTTTTTTTTTTTGTTGGTCAGTTGTGGGGCTTGAACTTTTCTTTTTGCTTATGTGGTGCTGGGGAATCGAACCCAGGGCCTCATGCATTGCAAGGCAAGCGCTCTACCACTGAGCCACCTTCCCAGCCCTCAGTGTTACTTTTAAAAGATCCAAGAAAATTTGTTTCTTCCAAAAGGAAGTTTAAGGAATAAAATTGGTTGTTGAAATAGGGCATATAAAGTTTGTCTTAAGGACTTCTGTAGTAACATTACATAGTTAAGGCCTTTTGTGATTGCTGTGTATATATTTTTTAAAAAGGCAACTTCTTTTTTTTGGTTGTTTGTGGGGCCTGAACTCTGGGTCTGGGCACTGTCCTTCAGCTCTTCAGCTCAAGGCTAGGGCTCTACCACTTGAGCCACAGTGCCACTTCTTGCTTTTTCTGCTTATGTGGTGCTGAGGTATTGAACCCAAGGCCTCATGCATGCGAGGCAA
>NW_012268425.1:0-2009 GCF_000151885.1 Dipodomys ordii
TATCCCTCAGCTCTTCAGCTCAAGGCTAGAGCTCTACCACTTGAGCCACAGTGCCACTTCCGGCTTTTTTCTTATTGCTTATGTGGTGCTGGGGAATCGAACCCAGGGCCTCAGGTATGCAAGGCAAGCACTCTACCACTGAGCCACCTTCCCAGTGGATCATGCATTTTATGTTTGTATCTTTTGTAAAAATCTTGCCTAGAACATAAAGAACATCTAGTCATATAATGAGGACATTGTCCTCTTCTACCAGAAACCCTGTTACTATTCTAGTCACCATCATCAAATCTTCCATAACTTCAAGTTTTTTTCTAAAGATTGAATATCATAAGAATAATATCATACCATGGTGCACGAAAGTTTCTAAAACCTTTTATTTAAGCATAGCCACACTCATACCTCCATGTATTGTCCTTGAGTGCCTTCATGGCAACATGGTAAAAATCATCACAAGGTAATTCAGCTAAAAAAGCCAGAGGTATTTACTGACTCCTCTATTTATTATCTCCCCTTTGTAAAAATGTCTGCCCACCTTTGAAGTACATGAAGCTTGCTTCAAAGAATTCCTTCAAGACCACAAAGAACCTGGTGACCTTACCATTCTAAAACTATCTCACATATGGGTTAATAAATACAAAGTGAATTATTTTAATTTTTGATAATGGAGCCACTACCATGTGGTAGAAAAATGCCTCAGCAATCTTGGATAGAATAATAGGCACAATGTTGCTACTCTCAGAGAATTAATTAATGCATGTGTTTAGAAATTACTAAGCATACTGCAATTAACTAACAAAGCGATTAAATATTTATAAGGAACAGACAGAAAACAATAAACAAAGTAAATGTATTGCAGAATGAATACATTGCATGAAACATTATTTAAAATCTTATCAAGATACATATTTAATGTTATAATTTACATGCTAGTTTGTTAATTTTATCTAATTACATCATTTGCTATTTAGAGAAGAAAGGATTGTTTTCATTTATTGACTTAAACCTTACTGTAGAATTCGTAAATTGGTAAGCAATTTACACTTAATGTTATATTGGGGGTGTTAGATGTAATATAAATAACACATGAAAAAGAATACAATTTTAAATCTTTGGGAGAAATAAAGCATGATTTGTATATGCTATTCTTCATAACAAGCTCCTCTATGTGATAAATATCTAATATTTAAATATGTAAAATGCACCTGCAAATTAAGGCAGTGTTTATTCAAAAAACAAAAACAAAACCTCATGGATATAAATGTTAATATCTCTCTGTAATGATAAGGCTTTGTTTGTTCACAATTGCAACACTGGAGGTTTTTATCTTTTGGCTTCTGTTTGTTAAACATCTGGATTGAATTCTTTAAGCAAGTTTCCAAATTGAATTTTTACAGGAAAAACATGAATGCCAAAGTAATGAAGAATGTGTAGAGGTAATATTGTTTGCTTCAATATTAGCATGTAGCAATGAATCCACATTGTGATAGGTAACATTTTCTTCCTTCCTTCCTTCCTTCCTTCCTTCCTTCCTTCCTTCCTTCCTTCCTTCCTTCCTTCCTTCCTTCCTTCTTTCCTTCCTTCCCTCTTTCCCACTTTTTCTTTTTCTATTTCTTTCTTTCCCTTTTTTTCTTTGTTTTTCTCTTTTTCTTCTTTATTCTTTTGCCAACAATGGGCCTTGAAGTCAGGGCCTTTAGCTCTTGTTTTTGTTCTTTTGCTTAAGATTGAACCACACTTTCACACTGAATATTTTTTACCGGAGTTTTAAAGCTAGTCTGAAGATATTTTAAACTTATTTCCAATAAAGAGCAAAAGTTACCATAAAGACTTCATGAAATACCATGGAATTCCTTAACAATGCCCGACAACAAATGTACTCATTGCCTTACTGGTGTAACTGTAACCCCTCTATACAGCATCTTTAAGAAAATAAAATTAAAATAAAAAAAGAAAAAAGAAAAGACGAGCAACTGCACTTGGAAGCTGAGTATGGGCTGCAAGCAGGTAAATAC
>NW_012268425.1:3273-3946 GCF_000151885.1 Dipodomys ordii
AAGTATTCACACAGAACACAAAGTCATCTCTGAAGAAAATGTGTTCAAATATCCTATAATATAAACATCTGACAAAGGCATATTAAATGACTACATTAGCATTAACAATTTATTTATAACATGGAAATCTTTTCCATGCTTTCTTTACAACTAGTCAATGGAGTCAGGCACAGGTGGCTCATGCCTGTAATCCTAGCTACTCAGGAGGCTGAGATCTGAAGAACTCGGTTCAAAGCCAGCCAGGGCAGGAAAAGCCATGAGATTCTTATCTCCAATAAACTAATTGAAAACCGAAGTGGCACTGTGGCTCAAGCAGTAGAGCACTTGCCTTGAGCTGAGGAGCTGAGGGACAGTGCCCAAGTCCAGAGTTCAAGTCCCACAACCAACAAAAAAAGTCAATGGAGTTTATAAATTAATATGAATTTTATTAAAGTGTATCAGTATTTAATTCAAACTATAAATTTGTTTAATTTCATTGAAATATTTTTGGACCCTCTGAAAATATTGGTTGCACAAGATTTTTCTATGATTCCAGATCTTTTTACATATATTTGATAAAAAATACGTATTCTGTCTAAGGTGTGAGCAGGTGGCTGTAGATTATACCTATAATTTTAGCTTCTCAGAGGGCTGAAATCTAATGATTTTGTTCAAAGATTCCATGAGACTTTAT
>NW_012268426.1:0-1532 GCF_000151885.1 Dipodomys ordii
AGTCTTGCTCACATGGATTTGATGACAGAAATGAATATAGTATCTAAATTTTAAATATTATCAGATAAACAGCAACTCCCAAAATAGCTCACATAATAAACATTACTCACAGAAAAAAGAAACATAATAAGAAAAACCAATCATCAAGCAAATTTAAATTCCTAAATTTCTCTGAAATTTAAAATAACTTCATGAATATTGGTAAATTATAATTATATATAGCTTTGTATATATTGGTAATTTTAATATATATTTTTTACATTATAGTTATATACACCTTCCAAAAATAGTTTTGTTTTTTTTTTGTCGGTCATGGGGCTTGAACTCTGGGCCTGGGCGCTGTCCCTCAGCTCTTCAGCTCAAGGCGAGCGCTCTACCACTTGAGCCACAGCGCCACTTCTGGTTTTTTGAGTGGTTTACTGTAGATAAGAGTTTCACGGACTTTCCTGCCCAGGCTGGCATTGAACCGAGATCCTCAATATCTCAGCCTCCTGAGTAGCTAGGATTACAGGCGTGAACCACCAGCGCCTGGCTCCAAAAATAGTTTTAAAATATGTAAAATTAAGTCAGGATTTTATGTATAGGATTGTATGTATATGGACTACACTACATGTATAATCATAGATTTTAACACTTCTACCTGAAACTGGAAATTAGCAAGAATACAGAACAAAGAATATAAAATTAAAACTCAGAATCTAAAGACATAGATTTTCCACCTAACCGAGATTGAGACTTGTTATATTGTCCAAGCTGACCTCAAACTCCTGAGTTCAGGTGGGTCTTTCCACCTCAACCTCAGGTTCCTGAGTAGCTAGGATTACAAAGCATGAGCCACTGTGCCTAGCAAAAAACAGGGTTTCTAAGATGTAGCATAATATAGAGAGGATAAGAGAATAGACTCACAAACATTGGGTCCAATCCTGGTTCCACCACTTACTAGCTGGGTAAACCTTGTATAAATTACTTTATTAGCTTAATTCAATGCTATTCTAAAGTAGCATTTGGTCTTAAATAATATAATATTTTATCTTGAAGAAAAATTTAACAACTGAACCAAAAAAATGTAGCATTTGATTTTTTTTAAAATCTACTTTGTTACAACCTTTTTCTAAAAAACAGTATTTGGAGTTTTCATTAACGTACTAGGGGCTCTCATAAAATACTGTCTTTTACCAACATTCATTAGTTTTTTTTGTGTGCCAATCCTGGGGCTTGAACTCAGGGTCTGGACACTATCCCTTAGCCTTTTGTTTGTTTTGTTTTGTTTTTGTTTTGTTGGTCATGGGGCTTAAACTCTGGGCCTGGGCACTGTCCCTCAGCAATTCAGCTCAATGCTAGTGCTCTACCACTTCTGGTTTTTTGAGTGGTTTACTGTAGATAAGAGTCTCACAGACTTTCATGCCTGGGCTGGCTTTGAACCTTGATCCTCAGATCTCAGCCTCCTGAGATGCTAGAATTACAGGCGGCAAGCCACTGGTGCCTGGCTAGCCTTTAGGTTTTCAATGTCCAAGTTTCATATGTTTTCATGA
>NW_012268426.1:5302-7179 GCF_000151885.1 Dipodomys ordii
AGGAACACTACATGTATACTGTGCTCAAACTAAAAGAGCATTTTCAAAGTCTGTAGGGATTTTGTTTAGTTTTTGCTGGTACTTAGATTTGAACTCAGGGCCTGAAGACTACTCAGTTTGCTTGCTCAACTTGCTTGCTTGGCTGGCCTCTATCAATTAAGCCACACCTCAAGCCTAGCATTTTGCTGATTTATTGGAGATCGAGTCACATAGACTTTTCTTCCCAGGCTAGCTTCAAACTGAGATTCACCAGGTCTGTTTTCTCAGTAGCGATGATTACATGCCTGAGCCACTGGTTCCTGGCTCAAAGTCATAATGTTCTAAGCAATGAATGTTTGATAGTACTATCATATTGATTATGTATACTCCTTAGAAGGACAGGAACACAGGAATGTGATGTTATATGGCAGAGATGAAGAATGAAAGAGCCAACTCTCTACTGTCAATGGGCATGAAAAGTTAGTGTATAAAACAGAAAAATAGATGACTAAATCAAGCATTTTCTTATACACAGAGAAGTAAAAAAATAAAATAAATTGCCATAAATGAACTGAAAATGGTTGCTTTTAAGAAAGATATAGAATTTGTTTTTTTTTTTGTTTGTTTTTGTTTTTGTTTTTGTCAGTCATGGGGGCTGAACTCTGGGCCTGAGCACTGTCCCTCAGCTCTTCAGCTCAAGGCTAATGCCCTACCACTTGAGCCACAGCACCACTTCCAGCTTTTTTCTGCTTATGTAGTGCTTAGTGTAGAACTCAGGGCCTCATGCATGCAAGGCAAGTAGTCTACCACTGAGCCAACTTCCCAGACCCCAAATTATTTTTTTAAATCTTATAGAATTATCTGAACCTTCATGTCATGTGTAGCCTTATGAAAATGAATACTAGTAGAAAAAATAAGAAGGGAAAGAAGACAACCCGGGAACTTTAAGGGTGGGACATGTACCTTCTCTAGGTGTTAGTACACAGTCTGCATTGTTCACATCATACCAACCAATGAGAAGTAAGACTTCTTTGGAAGATACTTGACTCATCTGAAGACAGCATGTTCCATTCAGTGAGAAAAGGCCACCATTAAAAGTCATGAACTTTCTCATATTCACTCACCCCTACAAGTCAGAAGTCCCATTAGGAATAAATTTAAACTTCTTTTCCTATTCCTCAAATGCTGACAACTAAGGCTAGTCCTGGGCCAACGTAAGATTTGGAAGAGCTGATCCCCAGCTACTATACCTGCCAAAGTCACTGTAGTGACTTTCTAAAAGAGGTAACTATACCTCTTCTTCCTCCAAACTTATAAGAAAGTAGTTTTTCTTCTAGAAATAATGATTCCTGCCTCTCACCATGAATAACTGGTAACCTGCTGAAATTTACAGAGCTTCCACATCACATGTGGACATTACATAAAGATGCAAGGTTAGTAAATTAACAGCAGTACTTGTCCTAGGTTGTAGTATTTACATTACATCCCTTACTATATTAACACATCTTAAGCACAGAATTGCTTTGGCTGTTTCCTAGACAATACATTAAGGAAAGTGGACTTTGAATCTTATCTTATTTGTAATCTAAGACAGACCCACAGATCTCTCACATTTAAGTATTTGTTCCTATTTCTTGTGTATAGGTGCTGAGATAGCGTTTTAGTGGTAGAGAACAAAGCAAATACATATGTGGAAGGAAACAGCAGTTTCAAAGCCAATGTACCTTTAGCATGTAGTAGAAGGGGAACCAGGAGAGGAAGAGATCAGAGAAGAATTCAGCAATGCTGAACACGCCATATACTACCCAGTAGGTCAGCCACTGGGTATCATCATCCTTATTGGGACTCTCAATGGCTTTCATTCTGAAAGGCAATGCAAAAAACGTGTATCATTTAGT
>NW_012268426.1:11004-11496 GCF_000151885.1 Dipodomys ordii
ATGGTTTGAGGCCAGTTGGGGCAAAAAGACATCTCAGTCAAAAAAATAAAAAATAAAGACCATAGGTGGTACTATACAGAAGGTATAAATGGGACTATCCTCCAGCTAGCTGGCATTAAAACAAAATTTATTTTTGAAAAGCTAAAAACAAAAAGGGCTGAGGGTGTGTCTTAAGTGGTAGAACACCTGCCTACCAATCACAAGGCTCTAAACTCAACCTTTCCACAGAAAAAAAACTAACTGATATAAAAGAAGGCCAAAGGAAAAGTGTAGACAAGCATGTTAACTGAAGAATGAGCACAATGTATTTTGGGGGGTGGGGTGGGGGGAGGGCTAGTCTTGGGGCTTGAACTTAGGGCCTAGGCACTGTCCTTGAGCTTCTTTTGCTCAAGGCTAAGATTCTACCACTTGAACCACAGAACCACTTATGGCTTTTTTTTGATTACTGAGTAATCAAACCCAGGGTTTCATGCACACTAGGCAAGCACACTA
>NW_012268427.1:0-2092 GCF_000151885.1 Dipodomys ordii
TTTTTGGGTCCGGTTGTGGGGCCTGAACTCTGGGCGTGGGTGCTGTCCCTCAGCTCTTCAGCTCAAGGCTAGCACTCTACCGCTTGAGCCACAGTGCCACTTCCGGCTTTTTTCTTTTTGCTTATGTGGTGCTGAACTATCAGGGCCTCAATGCATGCAAGGCAAGCGCTCTACCACTGAGCCAACTTCCCAGCCCCGCCTGTGAGATTCTTATCTCTAATTAGCTATGAAAAAGGCTGGAAGTGGAGCTGTGGCTAAAGTGGTAGAATGCTAGCCTTGGGCAAAAAAGCTCAAAGACAGCACCCAGGCCTCAAGTTCAAGCCCCAGGACAGGCACACAAAAGTCTCACCAAGCCGGGAGCCGGTGGCTCACGCCTGTAATCTTAGCTACTCAGGAGGCTGAGATCTGAGGATCACGGTTCAAAGCCAGCCCAGGCAGGAAAGACCATGAGACTCCTATCTCCAATAAACCATTAGAAAACCGGAAGTGGCTCTGTGGCTCAAGTGGTAGAGCACTCGCCTTGAGCTGAAGCGCTCAGGGACAGCACCCAGGCCCAGAGTTCAAGCCCTGAGACCAGTCAAAAAAAAGTCTCACCAACTTTCCTGTCCAGATTGGCTTTGAACATGGATCCTCAGATTTCAGCCTCCTATGTAGCTAGGATTACAGGTGTGTGTGTGAGCCACTGGTACCCAGCTTGCTGGGAATTTTTATTTACTTTTAGAAAACAAGGAAGAAAGTGACTCACCATGAGAGACAGTAGGATCCCAGGAAACCAGAGCCAAAACCCACTCATGACAAAACAGCCCCTGAGCTGGGGGGCAGGAGTGGAGTCTCCACAGAAAGCCAACACACCCAAGGAAATGGAAGGCAGTGGCGAAAATGAACAAAAAAGAGAAGAATTAACCAGAGTTGAGACTCATGTGTGTCATTCTAGCTCCTTGTGAGACTGAAATTGAGAGGATCTGAGTTCTAAATCAGACCTAGCAGAAAACTCCTCAAGACTCAATCTCAATGAAAGGAGCTGGGCATGGTGGTATGTTCCTGCAATCCCAGCTACTACAGTAAGCCTAAAATAGGTGCAGTGGTGTCCAGATGCATGCCTGAGCAGAAAGCAAGACTCTATCTCATAAATAACCAACACACACACACAAGGTCTGGAAGCGTAGTACAGCAGTAGAGAGCCTACCTAGCAAGCATCAGGCTCTGAGTTCAAACCCCAGTATCACAAAAAGAAAAAAAAGGCAAGAGAGAGAGAGAATTAAAAAGTGAACGAGCTGCTTGAAAGGCAGAGCTCAGAAGGATTGATGTTTGAGAACTGCCTCAGCAAGAAAAGGTAGATCTCCCCTATTGCACCAAAAACTTGGTGTAATCCCAGCTACATGGAGGTATAGGTGGATTGCAGTCTGACGCAAGCTCTGAGCAACATCTTGAGAGATGACCTGAAAAATAACTGAAGCAAAAAAGGCCGGGGTCTTGGCTGTCTAGCAAGCCTGAAGACCTGAGTTCAAGCCCTAGTTCTAGGAGAGGAGGGGAGGGGAAAGGAGGGGAGGAGGGGAGAGGAGAGGAGAGGACAGGAGAGGAGAGGAGAGAAGAGGAGAGGAGAGGAGGCAGGAAGGGAGGGAGGGAGGATAGATTCAGTACCTATAATCCCAACCAGTGAGGAGACAGTGATTAGAAGGATTAGTATCTCAACTACCAGAAAACCAGAAGTGGAGCTATGGCTCAAAGAACACTAGCCTTGAGCAAAAAGAGCTCAGGGACAGCGCCCAGTCCCCAAATTCAAGCCCCAAAACAAAAAAAAAAAAAAGCAAGCCCAGGGGTCTGGAGGTGTTCTTAGGGCCAGAAGTATGGCTCAAGTGGTAGAGCACCTAACAAGTGCAAGGCTCTTAGTTCAAGTCCCAGTATTTAAAGAAAGAAAAGTCAGGCTGGTAATTCTAGCTACTCCATAGGCAGAGATTAGGAATGTGAAGACTGAAGGTCAACCTGGCTAAAAAGTTCAAGAGAGGGGCTGGGAAGGAGGCTCAGTGGTAGAGCGCTTGCCTTGCATGCATGAAGCCCTGGGTTCGATTCCTCAGCACCACATAAGCAAAAA
>NW_012268427.1:13502-16001 GCF_000151885.1 Dipodomys ordii
CTTTTTGATTTTTGCTTATGTGGTGCTGAGGAATCAAACCCAGGGCCTCATGCATGCAAGGCAAGCGCTCTACCACTGAGCCACCTTCCCAGCCCCAGGCACAAAATTTTTTTTCACCATGCACTACTTTCTTATCTTCCTCCCCTCTCTCTTATCTCATTATGAATCATGAATACTAAGAAGTGGTCTGGAAAGGCAATGTTGAGAGCAGGGGGTGGATGAAACTAGGTGAATAAAGCCAGAATCCTCTTTTGTAGGCAAGAAGAGACAGAGTATTGGGCAGAGGTGGCAAGCTGGCCCCCTGGGCAGACCTCTTCCCTTCTCACTCTGTCTTGGTGAGATCATTCACCCTCATGTCTTCAATTTCCACCTCCTGAGAAAGATTGCCAAATTTCTACCCATAGCCCCAAACCACTGAGAGTTGCAGATCCGCAGACTAAATGCCTAGTCAACATTTCCCTGTGGAATCCAGTCAGATAGGATTACTTTCTGCTGTAACAGAGACAAAAATATAGTGTCCCAAATAAAAGAGTTTCTTTCTCTTGGATTTAAAATCTGGAAATCTCCAGCTTGGGGCTGGCACGCAGATGCTGCTTCTGGGCCCAGCCTCCTTGCAAATCACTGATCTGTGATCGCTAGGCTGTGTCCTTCATCCTCACAGTCCAAAGTAGGGTTTAGTTCAATCCAGCCATCCCAGGGACATTCCAGAAAGCAGGATGGGACAAAGCAGGATGAAGAATGAAAGACAATGGGCACCCACCAGCTGTTGCTAGAAGGATGCTATTAGATGCTAGCGTCTCCTGCTATACTTACTAGCCAGAGTTAATAGTTACAGCAAGGGAGGCTGGTTGAGGGATACATTATTTTTTATATTGTATTGGCCTCAAACTCTTGATCTTCCTGCCTCAGTCTCTCAAGTATTAGGATTACAGGTATTTGCCACACTTGAGAGATGTCTGTTTCTGTGCCAGTACTGAGGCTTGAACTCGGAGCCTTGTGCTCTTGCTTGACTTTTGTTTTGTTTTGCTCACAACTAATGCTCTACCACTTGAGCCACAGCTCTCCTTCTGGCTTTGGGCTGGCTGACTGGAGATAATAGTCCCAAGGATTTTGTCTGCTTGGGCTGGCTGAAACCTTGATCCTCAGATCTTAGCCTCTTGAGAAGCTAGGATTTCTCCATTAAGAAAGTGAACATAAGTAGCACGCTGGTGGCTCACGCCTGTATTCCTAGCTATTCAGGAGGCTGAGATCTGAGGATCATGGTTCAAAGCCAGCCCGGGCAAGAAAGACCATGAGACTCTTATCACCAATTAACCACCAGAAAACCAGAAATGGTGCTGTGGTTCAAGTGGTAGAGCACTAGCCTTGAGCTGAAGAGCTGAGGGACAGCACCCAGGCCCAGAGGTCAAGACCCATAACAGACAAAAAAAGAAAGAAAGAAAGAAGAGAGAGAGAGAAAGAAAGAAAAAAGAAAGAGAGAGAGAACGAATGAACTTGAACATAGCCAGGCACTAGTGGCTCACGCCTGTAATCCTAGCTACTCAGGAGGCGGAGATCTGAGGATTGTGGGTCAAAGCCAGCCCAGGGAGGAGACTCTTTTTTTTTTGCCAGTCCTGGGGCTTGAACTTGGGGCCTGGGCACTGTCCCTGAGCTTCTTTTGCTCAAGTCTGGCACTCCACCACTTGAGCCACAGCACCACTTCGGCTTTTTCTGTTTGTGGTGCTGAGGAATCAAACCCAGGGCTTCATGCATGCTGCAAGCACTCTACCACTAAGCCACATTCCCAGACCCCAGGAGACTCTTATCTCCAATTAACCACAGTGGAACTGTGGCTCAAAGGAGCTGAGCACTAGCCTTGAGTGCAAAAGCTCAGGGACAGTGCTCAAGCCCTGAGTTCAACTACAACAACCAAAAAAAAAAAAGGTTGGGGGAGTGAACCTAGATGCTGGGGTAGGGAAAACCACTATCTTCTACAGAGCAGCCCCACAATCTCCCCATCCTTGGCAAGGATGAGGTGGAAATCTCACCTTACCCAGAATTTCCAGTTCCTTTAAGTTTGCTACTTTTGTGTCCCCTCTCCAGGGGCAATTCTGTAAGTCAGGAGCTAAGACGGGGAGATCTCACCCAAACTACATGAAACAATTGTATAATGAAGTGCCAACTCCCAGAGACCTGAAATCTCAGAGACTAAAGACCCCAGACAGAAGACAGCCAAGTGGAGCATATGGGTTTGTAGGTTCCTGTGCCTAGATCTAGAATGGTCTTCGGGAGGATACAAAGGAAGCCAAGATCTTCAACCCATTGGCTGCCAAGGATGTTGAGTCCCCTTGACTTCCAGTGGCTCCGCCCCTCCACTTCTGGTGCCCCGCCCACTTCTCCATGTGAGCCCTCCTTCAGGACTCAAATGTGGGATCAGTGCCTATAAGAAGGCTCCTCCTTGGGGCTGGGAAGGTGGCTCAGTGGTAGAGCGCTTGCCTTGCATGCTCGAGGCCCTGGGTT
>NW_012268427.1:19736-23032 GCF_000151885.1 Dipodomys ordii
CGACCGACGACGTCGCGGATCGGGATCCCCCGGCGTGTGTAGGAGCCCGTGGAGCCGTCGGAAGGGCGGGGGTGAGTGCTGAGGTGCGGGCGGCCGTGAGGTGCGGGCTGCCGGGCTCCCCGAGCAAACCGAGGGAGGCACGGAGGGGTGGATTGAGACCCCACGAAAACGCTCCTACTCGGGCTTTGAGACCCTACTTGTACCGAGGTCGGGGAGCAGGAGGGACTCCTGTACCTAGAAGGGGGGAGGGCTGGCTGGAGAGCCTCTGGGGCCTGGGGCCTCCCTGGGGAGCTAGACGGACTGCCTAGCCCAAGTGGAGACTGGAGGGTCAAATGCATGTGTATTTGGGGAGGGAGGTGCCTGGCAGGGCCCAGGCTCTGTAATCTGGGGATGCTGGAGAGTGGTGGATGGGTGGTCAAAGTGTGGGTGCCTCCACTTGGGACCTCTCAGGTTTCTTTGAATGAGGCCAGCTTGGAGTCCAGATTGGGTGGGGTCTAGACTCCCCTAGGCGCCTGGAACAAGCTGGGTGGGGGAGAGCTGCGGACAAGAGCAGATTCCAGTGAGCAGGGTCATTGGGCACCACTGGGCAGAGATGGGGGGCTTCAAGGTGCTGTGACACAGAGGTTGTTTGTGAACGGGCTGCTCCCATGAAGAGGACCCAAGGGGAGAGGTCAGGATATATGGAAAGCAAAGTTGAAGACAAGGAGGGACTGTGGGAAGCAGCTCTGTCACTTCTGTCCCAGTAAAGGAGGGAGGACCCCCCCCCAACACACACACTTCACACCTCTCCCCAAGGGCTCCTCTCCAGAAAAAGGGTGGGGCAGCCTTTGAGGTGCCATTTGTGATCTGGCCTTTGCACCCTGGTTGGTTGACCCAGTCTGTGGCTTGGAAGAAATGCCTGAGGCCTCACATAGCCAAATGACAATCCTGGTCCTTGAGCAGGTTGGAGGGTGCAGAGGGAACCTCAGGGTAGGCTCTTCATCCACACCTTCATCTGTGGAGTCCTGATACTCAGCCATAGCACACACCTGCAGAGTGCCAGGGGCCTCCACCCCAGGAAGAGATCTCAGAGAATCCTCTCCCTAGCTATTGTGAGGCAGGGAACACTCAGGGAAGTCTTAGAAGTGGGTACTATTTGGCCACATCTATTGGACAGAAGTCAGGTCCAGGGGTCACCTTGACTATGAAGACTAGAGGTCAACATGAGGCCAAGAGTTAGGAATTTGTCCATGTACAATTTGTCTCTGGGTGAGTTAAGGAAGGGTCAGGCTGGGGCCAGAATTTGGCATGCTCTTGCAGAGTGAAGGTGGAGTTATTTTCTGTGTAAATCAAACTGCTCCACCCAATTACTCTCAGATACATAGGAATCACCAGGCTGAAATTACTGAATCCCTGAAATAGAGGTCTGCCTTCTCCCATTTCTAACTAGGTCTGCCCAGACCTAGTTTTCAGGAGCTAGCTTATCCTGAGCCCCATGATCACATTCTCCTTTAATGTTTTTGGGGGTGTGCATGAAAAGGGACCCTAAAGATACACAGGAGTGTGTGACTTCTTATGTGGTTTCCACACTGTTCTACCTCTGTTTCTCAGGGAATCAGAGGAAACTTCGACTTTAGCATAAATTGACTCAGTTCCTATTTCCTTCCCAGTGAACTCAGGATGAGTAAGATGAAATTCTCAGTAAGACCAAACATTAACAAGTGAAAATACAGCATCCAGGGCTGGGAAGGTGGCTCAGTGGTAGAGTGCTTGCCTTGCATGCCTGAGGCCCTGGGTTCGATTCCTCAGCACCACATAAGCAAAAAGGAAAAAGCCGAAAGTGGCACTGTGGCTCAAGTGGTAGAGCGCTAGTCTTGAGTGGAAGAGCTGAGGGACAGCGCCCAGGCCCAGAGTTCAGGCCCCACGACCGGACCCCCCCAAAAAAAAGAAAATACAGCATCCACATAGTGAAGGGAAAAACATTGTTCACATATGCCCAACTTGCTTTTTTTTTTTATCAATACCTTCCAAACTTGGTCCTCACAAGTCTCCAGCGTCACCCATTTTATAGAAAAGGGCACTGAGGCACAGAAAGGTGACATGATGCACTCATGCCGGGTGCCATAATTAGCCCTCAGCCTAAGACCCCAGTATAAGGGATATTCTGTGTAGCATACACTTAGATAACTTGACAAGCTTCAGAATTGGAGAGATCATAGGCATACAGTTGCCAGTCTTTTCTTGGCAATTCTAGGTATAATAGAAAATCCATTCATTCATTCAACAGTGATTTTCAGCACTTCCCTCAGAACCTGGCAAAAAGAGATGCCTAATAAAGGGTTTCTGAGGAATTGAAATGTACAAATAGAGCTGTTAGCCCTGCCCTTGTGGCTTTGATCCAGCCACAACCCTCTGAGAGGGAAAATATTTTACAATCAACTCTCTTGAGAGAGACAAAGAAGCCTGATGTGGAGAGTTTGCTGATTTTAGTAGTGTAAATTCTCCCAACCATGGCTGATTTCAAGCTACCATTGGGATATCCATGAGTGTAGAACTGGGAAAAGAGGCACAGTGTCAGCTCTGGGGAGTTTGAGGATCATTGCCAGCACACCATTCTGTCACCCTGAGCTGTGCTTCTGTCCCTGGCTCCCAAAGTCCCCACTGACCCCCTCTATTGGCTTACTCTTTGCTTGGCATCATCCTACTGCTTTCTGGACACCCACAGCCAACCCCTATCCTTCCTCTGATTCTGATTCCTGAATAACCAACCGTGTACTTCTAGGGACATGGAGGTGGCTAGACTGCCTGTGTCTGGAAACCTCCGTGGTGCTGGTCATACAGGAATACCCTGCAATACACAAAAATATGTGGGAGTCTGGGTGTGTCCATGATGAGGCTGGGTTTGTTCAAACGGTGTATGAGCAAGGGTGTGTACATGTGTGCATGGGTGTGCCAGTGTCCAGCTCTGTGTCTGCTTGTGTTTTGTTAGCAAAACTTCCTGACCAGGCCACAGAGAGGGAGTGGGCCCTGGACAGCCCCAACCTTTGTTTAGAGGAGCAACCAGGCCTGTAGATAAGGACAGTAGTATTGGTCATCTGTAGGCTGGTGAGCCTCAGAGACTCTTGTGCAGACCCTTTTCACACTTTATTTATTTATTTATTTTTTGGTCCGGTCATGGGGCCTAAACTCTGGGCCTGGGCCCTGTCCCTCAGCTCTTCAGCTCAAGGCTAACGCTCTACCACTTGAGCCACAGCACCACTTCCGGCTTTTTTCTTTTTGCTTATGTGGTGCTGAGGAATCGAACCCAGGGCCTCAGG
>NW_012268428.1:0-1639 GCF_000151885.1 Dipodomys ordii
GGGGGGGGGCGAGAGGAAGAGAGGGAAAGAGAGAGAGGAGGGAGGGAGAGAAATGTTGCAGGATTATTTTGTTTTAGGAAATGTTCCCATATAAATTTTTTATTAAAAATTGTTGTTGGTCGTGGGGCCTGAACTCTGGGCCTGGGCACTGCCCCTCAGCTCTTCAGCTCAAGGCTAGCACTCTACCACTTTGAGCCACAGCACCACTTTGGGGTTTTCTCTTATGTGGTGCTGAAGAATTGAACCCAGGGCCTCATACATGCAAGGCAAGCACTTTACTTCTGAGCCACCTTCCCAGCCCCTTAATTAAAAATCTTTAAAACTGCCATTAGTTACTTTCACAAGGTATGGGAAATGGAAATAAAGCATATTTCCAAATCATTTTTTCCCAGGAAGATTTAGTATGTTTACTCAGAAGGCCAAGATCCAAAGATCACAGTTTAAAAGCCAACATGGCCAGATAATCTAAGAGACTCCTATCTCTAACCAGCTAAAAGCTTGAGTAGAGTTGTGGCTCAAGTGGTGGAATGCCAGCCTCAAGCAAAAAAGCCAAGCAAGAATGCAAGACTTGAATTCAAGCCACAGTATCAACTCAGAGGAAGATCTCATTATGTATCCCAGAACAGACTCAAATTCAGTCTCCCACTTCAGTCTCCTGAGCGCTGGGATTATAGATGTGAACTACACTCAGGTTCCTTGTGATTATTTGGAGCTCCTTTGCCACTATTTGTATTGGCAGATTACTAAGAGGGGAATTGGTTGTTGCCACACAAAGATGATGGAAAACTGTCCTTAGGACTCAGATCTTGTAGGAATGAAGGTTTGGTTCATTGCAACAAGTACTGATGGAGGATAAAGAGAATATGGAGTCCGTGGTAGAAGAACTTAGGATGATTGGCTTTGACCCCATGACTAGTGGTAAAAGTTGTGGGTACAGTAACTCATGCCAATGGGTTTTTTAAAAAACAATTTTTTAAATTAACATACATTAACTATACAAAGGGTGTTTTTTTTGTTGTTGTTGTTTTTCGTCAGTCATGGGGCTTAAACGCTGGGCCTGTGTGCTGTTCCTTGAACTCTTCCGCTCAAGGCATGCACTCTACCACTTGAGCCACAGCACTACTGGTTTTCTGTTGGCTTATTGAAGATAAGAGTCTCAAGGACTTTCTTGCCTGGGTTAGCTTTGAACACAATCCTCAGATCTCAGCCTCCTTCATAGCTAGGTTTACAGGTGTGAGTCACCAGCACCCAGCATAAGGGTTGTTTTTAATGACATTTCCACACACATATACAATGTTTCCTAATCAATCTCTCCCTTCTCACCACTCTGACTTATTTATCCATTTTCCTGATACTTTGCATAAAGTACTGAAGGTAGTTGACAGTACATTTCAGGTTCTGCACCGAACATGAATTGACTTTACTGTAGCTGATAAGAGCTCAGATGCTGAGTGGCCAAGTTTCCTCATCTAAGGAAGAACAAAGGGCTGGGAAGATGGCTCAGTGGTAGAGTGTTTGTCTCTCATGCAGGAGTCCCTGGGTTCAATTCCTCAGCATCACAAAAACAGAAAATGCGCCGGGCGCTGGTGGCTCACGCCTGTAATCCTAGCTACTCAGGAGGCTGAGATCTGAGGATCGC
>NW_012268428.1:7725-8081 GCF_000151885.1 Dipodomys ordii
TGCATGCAAGGCAAGTGCTCTACCACTGAGCTACCTTCCCAGCCCTGTCAGTGTCTATTAATACCAGAAAAGTATGTGTTGTTTGGTGATGTCTCCCTGTGGTCAGAGGACTTTAGTCCTTAGCTATTTTGATCCATAAGTCACATTATTTCATGGACAGCAAGATGTTCCATCACAGTGTCTGATGTAGCTTTTATTTTGGGTTAGTTATGGGGCCTGAGCTCTGGGCCCTGGGCGCTGTCCCTCAGCTCTTCAGCTCAAGGGTAGTGCTCTACCACTGAGCCACAGTGCCACTTCCAGTTTTCTGGAGATAAGAGTTTCCTGGACTTTCATGCCTGGGCTGGCTCTGAACCACA
>NW_012268428.1:8131-8501 GCF_000151885.1 Dipodomys ordii
TGTGAGCCACCAGAGCCTGGCTGATGTAGCTTTTTTATATCAGGATAATTTCCCATAGAAGGGAAGATGATAACACTAAAAATGCATCAACTGTTAAGACTTCTAAAATGGTACTGTTTTTGTACTTGTTGTCAAAGAGTTTAGAAACATACATTCAATCTGTACTTTGTATTTGCTTTTGGAATAAAAAAATATATGCTCCCCAAGTATGTATGTATGCGCTTCCCCTCCGGTCTTAGGACCTCTGAGCTCCTTCCTTGCTCTCTCAGTGCCTGATGATTGCTGCGCTGAGACCATCAGTGTCAGAGGACACAGCCCAGCTGCTGAACTTGGTGGCATGGCATTCCACTTGGGATAAGTTGGTACAATG
>NW_012268429.1:0-454 GCF_000151885.1 Dipodomys ordii
CAGCTTTTTTCTTTTTGCTTATGTGGTGCTGAGGAATCGAACCCAGGGCCTCAGGCATGCAAGGCATGCGCTCTACCACTGAGCCACCTTCCCAGACCCAGAAATCATCTTATAAATACATTAGAAACAATTGCACGAAAGTAAAAACATCTGAATACTTATCTTAGGGTTTATTTCACCTAACATCAACATATCTGACCTTTTCTGCTTGTCTCAGACATATACTAGTTATTACAAATAAGGGAAACCATGGGGCCTATGCTTCTTTGGGCCTGGCTTACTTCACTTAGTATAATTTTTTCCAAGTCCTTCCATTTTCTAACAAATGGGGCAATGTCATTCTTTCTGATGGAGGCATGGAATTCCATTGTGTATATATACCACATTTTCTTGATCCATTCATTTATTGAGGGGCATCTGGGTTGGTTCCATATCTTAGCTATGGTAAATAATG
>NW_012268429.1:5159-6437 GCF_000151885.1 Dipodomys ordii
TTCAGGTCTCAATTCTGTGCTCTGAAGTTGTTTCTTTAGCTCTGTCACAATTCCTTGTTTGTATTTGTTTTTTTTTTCTTTTTTACTTTTCTATCCTAAAATCCTACAGTACCAAGAGTCTCTGCCTTCCAAAATGCTGACTGCTTTTTTTGTGTGTTTTATACTTTGTAGCAGAGTTGTACATGCTAAATAGATACTAGAATAAACTATCCAGAGACTGAACAAACATAAATTGACTTTACTAATATGAGTTGTAAAAGGCATTGGGACTTGATGACAGATTTCTTTAAAACCACTGGCTTCTGTGGGTGGGTGGTAGAGCATTAGACTCCAGCAAAAAAGCTCAAGGACAGCCCCCAGGCCCTGAGTTCAAGCCTGGACCACTAACACAAACAAGAACAAAAACAAAGTAGCACAAACACTGTCTCACAGCTCACTGGCTTCAAATTGTTATCTTCCATTCTCAGCGTTTGAGTAGATAGGATTATAAATGTGGGAAAGTGGCATGCCTATCCATACCAGATTATGACAAAAGAACAAACAAGAAGATAATTGAAAAATCCAGCATAGACAAAAGTGTGACTGTAAATTGAGCACTTACCTATCAGGAACAGGGTTTTGAGTTCAAACCTCGGTACTTGAGAGAGGGAGTAGTAGAGGCAGAAGAGCTAGAGATATAGCTCAAGTAACTGAGCACCTGCTTAGTCTGCACAGACCTTGGTTTCAATACTCAGCACTTTAGTAAAAACAAAAAAAGTATGGTTTCTTCTACATAGTCCAACTTAATTTTGTTTGTTTTTTATTTATTCACAGAGATACAGATACAATACCAGACATTGTCGTGGGTTATTATAAAAACCTGAATACTGGGTGAGTTGTTTTCTTTTGTCATTCACATGGTAAACCAATTTTTTGGAGTATGATGACAATCGACAGACTATATGATGATCTATCAAAACTGTACACAATAATATTCAGTTTGCAACTAAATAGAAAACGATAGAGCAGGTAAAGGAGACTTGGTCATGGTCTACTGTGAATTCAAGGACTGACAGGCACAATGCTGAGAGTATCAATGTGCGGGTATGCGACTCATGAACAGCCGAGGGATGAAAGAATTCTTCTCAGGCCGGGCGTCAGTGGCTCACGCCTGTAATCCTAGCTACTCAGGAGGCTGAGATCTGAGGATCAAGGTTCAAAGCCAGCCCAGGCAGGAAAAGTCCATGAGACTCTTAGCTCCAATAAAAAAAACCACTCAGAAAACTGGAAGTGGTGCTG
>NW_012268429.1:14552-16348 GCF_000151885.1 Dipodomys ordii
CACATTATCTGACCTTTTCTGCTTGACTCATACATATACTAGATATTGCAAATAAGGGAAACCATGGGACCTATGTTTCTTTGGGCCTGAAGTTCATTGAGATGGTCAGTGGAGCAAAGGCTTTGACTCTGGTTCCACCCTAAATTCATATATCATATGAATGAAACTTTCTATATTTTAGGGTGTCTTTGGACAAAACAGACACATGTCATAAGAGAAATATTTCATGCCTTTGATGTGTTTGACATGCTGTTTAAATCCCAGCAGAACCTAAGGAGCATTTCAGTATGCCTGTGTGGGAGAATATGTAGATTGATTGTGGGGACAAAAGAACCCTATTTGGATCAAGGAACAGATACAGAAGTAGGTAGGGAACAGAGTCTTCAGCAACAAGTGAAGTTGGTTCTACAAGTTCTCACTCATTATAGCTGTGCACACAACACCTTCCTCTAATTTACAGCTGTTTCTTCTTCTTCCAGAGCTAGGAAGATAGCCATGTTATGCATAGTTCTAAGGAGTTAGTCTTGGGGCTTACTCTGGAAGTTTGAAGTAGTAGGAGGGATAAGCCCCTCTGCAGTGTAATTAAACTTAGAAAACTTTGTTCCTCATTGGGATACAGATGATAGCTGTTTAAATCTGAACTAATCACTTCCTTTTTGCAGAAGTTTAATACATTTGTTACCACCACATTAATACTCATTTCCAGTAAAAAATGCCAAATTTGTATTAGGACTGCATGCATGAACATTCAAGATCAACTACTACCTGACTCATTTAGAAAATGTAGTTATTGGTCCCTCACAAGTTATATTTATGAATGACATCTATGTATTTTTGCCAAGACTGATATCAGACACCTATGATAGAGCCATTAGAGAAAAGTAATGCATAAATTAATTTAAAACATAAACCTACCTATGCATATACATGAAAAAGCAATCTATATACAAGCATATACTATTGTTTAGTACATATTTAAACATACACATATATACAGACTCAAACCCCTCCTACCCTCACAGAACATAAAACAATGAAAATAAAGGGATGTAGAGATTTGCAAAATCTACCTTCAGGAGTTTTTGCAGCCAGCTATTCTATTTTAGCAAAGAGAAGATAGCAGTAGACTAAGCCATAGATCCCTCAGCAGCAGTGATTCGAGCTGAGGCAGACAATATGTATACTTACTTTCTAGAACTCTGCAGTCAGGTGAGGCTAGTGCCTCAAACCCAGAGCCAAACATGGCCATCAGTATTGAGTGTCTGCAAATGCAAGCCTTCAGCAAACTAGCTCTGTCTGATGGGTGAAGGCGAGGAAAGGAAACAGGGATTGGAATGTCAGAAATTTCAGTAGAGCCTTGGGACCTGCAAGCAAAGTTGAATTTAATATAAATGCCCTTATCTTGGACTAGGGCATTTGTATTTCTTAAAAAATGTTAAGAGAAATCTTTCCTTTTCCAATGTAATAAAAGGTGAGATATAAATTAATCTATAATATACATGTATAGAAGTGGATGGATAAATAGTAATTTATGCTAAAAACATAGATATGAAATACATACACACATTTATATCCATACATAAATGCACACATACATGTGTGTGTATAATCTGTGTATGTATTTCCGCATTTAGATTGATGCGTATGCATCTATATACAAATATACATATAGAGATTCTTTATTTTTCCTTTTTTTTTTCTGGGTCCGGTCGTGGGGCCTGAACTCTGGGCCTGGGCACTGTCCCTCAGCTCTTCAGCTCAAGGCTAGTGCTCTACCACTTGAGCCACAGCGCCAC
>NW_012268430.1:0-3536 GCF_000151885.1 Dipodomys ordii
ACACACACACACACACACACACACACACACACACACACACACACACACGGATTCATTGAATAAGATTGAATTTTGGAGACCAGAAAACACTATAATTCTTCAGAATTCTTTTATTCCCCTCCCTCAAAACCAGTTTCTATCCACAGGTGGAGGTAGTACTAAGACTGTACACATGAAATCTACAAGCTTTTGAACTTCATCCTCCTTGGTGTGTCTCTGTCTGTCTGTCTGTCTGTCTGTCTCTCTCATTTCATTTTTATTTTTTGAGACAGGGTTTCTAAATGTACCCCAGGCTAGCCTCAAAGTCATAATCCTTTTGCCTCAGCCTCCTGAGTGCTGGGATTACAGGCACATGTTACCATGCCTGTGTCTGCCTTGATTTCTCTTAACTCCTCTTAGCTGTCTGGCCAGAGAGATACCTCTTATTCCTGCTGCTTCTCTGGAGGACTCTTTCTCTTATCTGCTTTCTGGCAACATACAGTACAGCAGGGATGGAACATCTTGTCATGTCTTAGTTGTATTGAGACAGAGAAAGACACACACACACACACACACACACACACACACACACCAATAACAACAACACCTTATCCCAGAACTCTACAGCAGGAAACAGACCGAGGAATGGGCGGTAGAAAGAATAAAGTCCAAAGTGGGGGGAAAACACAAAAGAAAAAAGAAATAGCTTCACACAGTACATAAGGAAAAAAACCCACAAAACAACAACAAAAACCTTTCTTGTTTCCATATCTTGGAGTTTATTTCGATTAGCATCATTTTATATGGTCATATGTACATAGCTATTGAGCTATTATGATCCTCTGCTAGGACTATCCTAGACATATACTAATTGCTGCATTTGAAGGAAACCATGGAGCCTATGTTTCTTTGGATCTGGCTTACTTCGTTTAATAGGATTTTTTCCAAGTCTTTCCATTTCTTTATGAATGGAGTGATAACATTCTTTCTGATGGAAGCATAGAATTCAATTGTGTATACATTATCTTGATCTGTTGTCATTGTTTTTTATTTTGGTACCCTGTGTCTTGTATATACATTTATCTGATTTGGGAAGGGAAGGGAAATAACAAAATGGTGAGACAAAGGAAAAAAGGGTGACCCACTGCAACAGCAATTCTCACAAGACACTACATTGCAAGTGAACTTTACAACTTGGGGTGGAGGGAATGTGGGAGAAAAACAAGGCAGGGGTAACACAGTTTAACAAAGAACAAAGTCCAGTGGGAGCCCTGGAAGAGGAGGATCTATGCTGTCCAAACTGAGGCAGAAAGGAGTGTGTAGCCAACCTGGAGAGGGCATTGGGCAGGCCTACAGAGGCAGAGAGCAGAATTAAACCATAGGAGCCCAGAGCTCCAAGACACCACTGTGACATCTCCTCACGATTACTTTGCCCCTACTCTTACCCTATGACCTTAAAAGTAAGAAATGCCACTTTTTGAGAAACTAAGCTTCTGGGGAAGAAGAGTGAGGGTATTATATATACAGAAATGGCCAGTTAGAATTGGGATGGATCTTAAGTGCTGCTGGTTAACAAGAGTTTTGAAGTGGTGAGTAGTTTGACACAGGTGCTTCCTTTTTTGTGTCTAGTCCTGCTTTCTGCTTGCCACAGGTCCCATGGGTATGCATTGGTCCTTTACTCTGTGTACTTTCCTGACTTGTCCCTCTCTTCTATGCCTCAGACTTTGTCCAAATCCTCCCACTTTGGTAAGCACAACACCAGTCTACTTGGCAACTCATGGAGATGCCCTGTAAGTCCTTTCATATCAACCATCCATACCTGAAGCCTTGGAATGACCCAGGCTGCTTTTGTATCCTCTGGTTAGGAAACCATCTGACAGTTCCATCTGACACTACCCAGTTCACCAAAGCAGCCTACAGATACCACCCCTACAACCCAACCCTTCCTCCCTCTGCATCTCTGTCCTTCTCTCTTCTTTCCTTTCTTCCTCCTTCCTTCCTCTCTCTTTTCCTTCCTTCCTTCTTATGGACAGTATATATTAAGCCAAGAAATGTACACATTGCTTTGTATGAATGTAATGCTCACAAAAAAGTCTTTATGAAATTATATTTTATTAGTATCCTGTTCTGTAGTAAAGATCAAACAGGAAAGGTAATTTGTCTAAATTCAGTTTAGTGTCAGAATTAGGGGAAACCTATGAGGCCTGTCTGATTCATCACCCACTTCCTGTCATGATTTTAACATAGCCCACTGAACTCCAACCTAAATAAGTCTCTCCTGCTGTCTATCTCTGTTCCAAGCCATCCCACATCACAAATGTGATGACTCTCAAATAAAAAGCTCTTCACTCCATAGGGCAGCTTTACTTCAACCTCCACATACTTCCACATACACAAAGGCTGTGCTTTCTGCCACATTGAAGACCTTGGCATGTGAGGAAACATGGTGTGGTTGGATGCTTGAAACCCTAGATTCAGTCCTGGAGTCACTTTTAGCTTTGTGACTATGAGCCGGTAATTTGTCTCTGAGTCTCATTGGCTTATTCATATGAAGATAGTTACCATGTACTTGCCATATGCTAGACTGTGTATTTAAATATTCGTTACTGAAGGAAACAGGCATGGGCCTTGCCTTCAAAGAGCTTCCAGACTGACTGTTATATATCTGCACTTCAGGCTGATGGGAATTCTGTGTCACAGGGCTATGTGGACCTGGCAGAGATGATGTGCAGAGAATACACTTCACAATGTGCAAAGCACTAAGACACTGGAGTTGTGTTTTCTTCTGCCTCTACTCCAGGAAAACACTTTGTACTTTTCTAGCTCTTAACTTTTGCTTAAGCTCCTTCCAATTCCCCCTTTCTTCTCAACAGCCTGCATGATTCTGAAGGTAGAACAGATAAAGGTCTCTTATTTTTCAAATCTTCCTGGAAGCTCTCCACTTAATAGAATTGTATTCATTTATTGAGGGATTCAGCAGTTTCTTACTAAAAACTTTTTAGAAAAATGTTTTTTCAAAATGTGGTCTGCCACAGACCTTGGGGATCCTTTGAAGGATCACAAGGTCAAATGTGCTTTATAATAATATTAAAATATTGCTTGATATGTTTGTTGTGCTGGCATTTTGAATGATGAAGTAAAACTATGGTGGATAAACTGCTAGTGCTTAGTCACTCATCACAGTGGTAGTGCATCCTTTACTCTCTCATCCTCAAAGTAAAAAAAAATCAAAACAAAACCCACTTTCATTTAAGGATGTTCTTGAAGCAATGAAAATTACTTGTTAAGGAGTAGGAGTGGGGCTCAAGTACAGAGCACTTACCTAGCCGTCCCCAGCAGCAAGCACATACACAAAGAACTTATTGAGCTTCATCCTTTCAAAACATTTATCTTGGGCTGGGAAGGTGGCTCAGTGGTAGAGAGCTTGCCTTGCATGCCTGAGGCCCTGAGTTCGATTCCTCGCACCACATAAGCAAAAAGAAAAAAGCCGGAAGTGGCACTGTGGCTCAAGTGGTAGAGTGCTAGCCTTGAGCTGAAGAGCTGAGGGACAGTGCCCA
>NW_012268430.1:13191-16541 GCF_000151885.1 Dipodomys ordii
GCGGGGGGAGATGGTAAGGGGAAACAAAGGAGGAGGCAACAATGCTTGATAAGAAATGTACTCATTACCTTGCTCATGTAATTGTAACCCCTCTGTATAGTATTTTCACAATAAAAAAAATTATTAATTTTAAAAAAAGAAAGAAAAAAAGTTGTTAAGCAGGAATTCCAAAGTCTCATCTACAAATGTCCAGAAACATTTTGCTTTAAGAAAATCTCTGAAGCTGAGACTTGCTAGGAGTCCAAAGAAAGGAAAGGTGGAATTTGTGGAGAGAGATATTTGTCCCTGTAGGGGGAGGCGTCACTGCTGGGAAGATGTCAGGGGCTGGGAGAATGGCCAGCCCCTTAAGCTAGCACTGCCCATTTAGTGCATCATGATAAAGAGGGCTCATTCATGAAGGAAAGCATTGCTCCTCCAGAAAGCACTCACATTGGCCAGGCAGCCAGAATCCCACATGTACTGGAGATGCCTGGCAGGAAAGTTTTGTACTTGTTTCTGGTCTCCTCCTTCCAAAGGCTTTTTTTTTTCTTTTTTAAACATTACTAGTATTTTCTGTGGCTTATCGACCCAAAGCGCATGGAACCATACAAAAGTCCTGCGGCAGCCCACTTGGCAATGAAACCTGAGCAAGCTGCCTTCAGATGCAACTGAAGAAACTTCACTACCATAAATGAAGTAGACAGCCTCTTTATGGGATTGAGTCTGTGAGCACTTTTTTAAAAAAAAGTAACAAAGCTTTAAGCCTTTACTAAGATGCAAAAGTCTACAAAATGTGCCAAATGCTTACCAAAAATTCAAGGTCCCACCCTGAACTTTTTATACATTGACTTCAGCCATGAAATCATTGTTTTTTCAAGGCAAGGGGGCACATTAGCCTCCTCTTCCTCCCTCCACCCCTCACACCCCTCCCTGCCACAGTGTTTCTGAGAGGGCGATGGTAGAATCTAAAGAAGGAGCTTTGTACTTTAAACACCATGTATTCTTTTAGGATTCACTTAGGAAAAGGAGAGACATTTGTTTTCATAATATAACAACAAAGAATCAAGTTCAATAAAACATTTCTGGCCAGTGAAGAATATGCATTTATTAAATAGCTCCATTTTTGTTGAATGCCTAAGGTGTGTGAAGCTTTGCCTCAGACTCTGGGGGCATAACAGTGAGCAAACAGCACTCTACTCTCATAGAGTTTACATTCCACTGAAGGGGAAGGCTCATAATTCAATAGTCAGAGAGCAGAATGCCAGAAAGTTAAATTCTGTGAAGACAAGCAAATGAGGGCTAAGAAAGAGAAGGCCCAGCCCTTTGAAAGAGATGATAATGAGGTCAGTGCCAGTGACTCATGCCTGTAATCCTAGCTACTGAAGAGGCTAGGATCTGAGGATCATGGTTCAGAGCCAGCCCAGAAAGCAAAGTCTGTAAGACTTTTATCTCCAATTAACCACCAAAAAGCTAGAAGTGGAGTTATGACTCAAGTGGTAGAGTGATAGCCTTAAGCATAAAAGCTCAGGGCAGGGTCAGCACCTAAGCCCTGAGTTTAAGCACCAGGACTAGCACAAGAGTTGGGGGAGGGAGGGGTTGGAGGGAAGAGGTGGGGAGGGGGAGACCTGGAAGGGTTGAACATGGAAGTGGTGGACTCCCAAGCATGTCATTGCATGTCCTGAGCTACATTTGTTTACTTATTTACTTATTTATGCATATTATTTAATTTTGGCAGTCTTAGGGTTTGAACTCAGGACTCTGGGTAGTAGGCAGGTACTGGAACACCTCTTCAGCCTATTTTGCTCTGGTTAATAGTGAGATAGGGTCTCATTTTTTGTCTGATCCAGTCTAGACCATGACCACGATCCTCCTATTTATGCTCCTCTCAATATGGAGGATATCAAGCAAGTAGTATCGTGCCTAGCTGTTGGTCAAAATGGAGTTTCACAAACTTTTTGCTCAGGCTAGCCTCAAACTGCTATCCTCCAAATTTCATTCTGAGTAACTGGGATTATAGGCATGGGCAATTGGCTCCTGAGCTTCCTTTAAATCCCTTTGATGGTAAATGGTAGTTTTCCTTGTCTCTGGGTTTTGTTGGTTCATTTTTTTTTGGCATAGTAACTACATAATTGTCTACTTCTGCAAAAGATGAGACATAGATTGTCGATATAATTCAGCATGTATGAAACATGCGAGGGGGGAGGGGTACGAGTTGTTACAAGAAAGGTAGCAAAGTTAGTCTTACCCAGGTAAGGTAGTTCTGTGAGGTTTTTGTTGTTGTTTTTGCTGTTGTCTTCTTCCTATTAAATTGTGGCCTCAGTTGGATCACATTAACACAGTTGGATTTTGGGGCTGGGAAGGTGGCTCAGTGGTAGAGCACTTGCCTTGCATGCATGAGGCCCTGGGTTCGATTCCTCAGCACCACATAAGCAAAAAGAAAAAAGCCAGAAGTGGCGCTGTGGCTCAAGTGGTAGAGCACTAGCCTTGAGCTGAAGAGCTGAGGGACAGTGCCCAGGCCCAGAGTTCAGGCCTCACGACCGGACCCAAATAAATAAATAAAAACACAGTTGGATTTTTTTGTCTGATTTTTTTAATAAGCTGTGGATCTCCTAATGATACAAGAATGTAGAATGTATCTTACCTAGTCCTTTGGTTGATTTTCAGTGAGGAAAAAATAATTGTCATGGCCAGTGCTGGTGGCTCCCAACTGTAATCCTAGCTACTCGGAGGCTGAGATCTTAGGATCATGATTGAAAGCCAGCCCAGGCAATAAAGTCTGTGAGACTCTTATCTCCAATTAATCACCAGGAAACTGGAAGTAGCAGTGGTATAGCACTAGCCTTGAGCAAAACAGCCAGGGACAGTGCCTAGGCCCTGAGTTCAAGTGCCACAACCTAGCAAAAGAGGGAAAAAATTGTCAGTACTTACCTATGTTTTGGTGATCCCAATACCAGAGTGGATATTTTATATCACATTTATTCCACATGTGAACATGTGGGTCCTGGCAAAATATCTCACAGTCTTACCTGAGGAGCAATTTCCACTGACTTTTCTGAGCCCAGAGCCTGAGGAAGTCAGCTCACTACACATACCAAAGGCCTGGAAAAATGACACTAAAACCTTCTGTGTCTTGTTTTTCCAATCTAGGCTTAGGCAGTGCCTTTGCTACATCCTGCCCTGATTGGGCCTCCTCAGTGCACGGTGGACATAACCTGAATATTTATGTGATGACTCTCTCCATCCAAATGGGATGGAAGTATGGATTTCAGCAAATGATGCAATGAGAGGACTGAGCCATGTTGGTCAGTTGTTTCCAACTGATCGCAGAACTCAATTACCCAAAATGCTCCAATAAAACGGGATTTTTTTTT
>NW_012268431.1:0-2945 GCF_000151885.1 Dipodomys ordii
TAGGGTGTTTAGCCTAAGGAATGTGCTGTTACAGGAGGCCCAGACAGAAGACAGGAGACTGTGGAAGACTGTCTCCCAGCCCCTCCCCTCCCCCCACACCTCCGCTCAGCCAGATGCCTGGCGCACACCTGTCACCCTAGCTACCCACCAAGACTAAGACTGAGATATGGAGGATTCAAATTTCAAAGCCAGCCCCGGGGGGCAGGCAAGTCCATGAGACTCTGATCTCCAATGAACCACCAAAGAAGAATGGAAATGGCAGCGCTGTGGCTCAATTGCTAGAGGGCTAGCCTTGAGCTCCAAAGCTCAGGGACAGTGCCCAGGCTCTGAGTTCAAGCCCCCAGGACTCACACACACACACACACACACACACACACACACACACACACACACACACACACACACACACACACACACACACACACACACACACACACACACACACACACTTTTAACCTGAATACCAAACCTCTCACCTTTGCCCCTGCTCTGCCCTTTACTTTTTCTTTTCTTTTTTTTTTCTTTTTTTTGCCAAGTCTGGGACTTCAACTCAGGGCCTGGACACTGTCCCTGAGCTTCTTTTACTCAAGGCTGGTGCTCTACTACTTGAACCACAGCTCCCCTTGCAGACTTTTGGGTGGTTTATTGGCGATCAGAGTGTCACGGACTTTCCTGCCCAGGCTGGCTTTGACCCTCGATCCTCACATCTCAGCCTGCTGAGTAGCGGGAATGACAGGCGTGAGCCACCATGCCTGCTTTGCTTTCCTTTCTGGTTGTTTGGCTTAGATTCTCTGCTTTCCCTGGGCTTCTTCCATTATGATTTTGACGGAGGAATTGGGGAAAAAAAAACTCCACAAGAGCAACGTTCAGCTTCCAGGAACTTGGTGACCCTGGCCTGTGTCAGGGACCCGTCCAAAATTCCGGGAACCGGCTGTCAGAAACTGGAAACCTCGCATGTACTGGTTCTATTTATAGCTCTCATTCCCTAGTTGGTTTTTTTTTTTTCCTTATTTTTTCTTTTTGTGTGCCTGGGCCATCATCATTTCTTCTAGTGAAGTTGTCTTTTTTTGTTGTTGCTGTTGTGGGTCATGGGGCTTGAACTCAGGACCTGGGCACTGCCCCTTAGCTCTTCATCACAAAGGTAAAATAAAAGTCGACCAGCTATGGGGATGCATGCCTGTAATCCCAGCTGCGCTGGAGGCAGACAAACAGAAACAGAAAGATCAGTGTTCCAGGCCAGCCCTGGAAAAGTTAGTGAGACTCTCTCCTTTAAAAAGCAGAATATAAGACCTGGGAAGGTGGCTCAGTGGTAGAGCGCTGGCCTTGCATGCATGAAGCCCTGGGTTCCATTCCTTAGTACTTCATACACAGAACAAGCCGGAAGTGGCGCTGTGGCTCAAGTGGTAGAGTGCTAGCCTTGAGCAAAAGAAGCTCAGGGACAGCGCCCAGGCCCTGAGTTCAAGACCCAGGACTGGCAAAAATAAATAAATAAAACAAATTCAAAAAAATAAAACAGAAGACAGGCAAATTGTGGATGTGGTTAAGATGACAGGGTGCTGGCCTTGTATGTGTGAGGCTCTGGATTCAATGCTCAATCACACACACACACACACACACACACACACACACACACACACAGCCTAAGCTGGGCATGATGCCACGTGCAAAGCAGAGATAGAAGGTTGGAGGTGTGCCAGATGGAAACATAAGAAGATATCTTTAAAACTAAAAGTGGTGGGGTGCGTGGTTCAAGTGGTCAAGGGCTCTGAGCTCCATCCCCAGTATGATCAGGTATGTGTGTGTGTGTGTGTGTGTGTGTGTGTGTGTGTGTGCACATAGGGGTGGTCACAGACTTTGATCTATGTTTTTATGAAGTGAAATGAGGGACACAGGAAATTCTAGTGTGGCGGGATTGGTCAGGGTGAATCTCTGGGAGATGCTGATTGGTCGGGGAATTATGTGTCCAGGTCATTCAAATGAACCCCGCCTCTCCTCAAGCCTCCTGTCAGGAACCAGACATGGCTATGAGCCACGGATAACCGAGCTGCGGATGCCAGGGGCTTGTGCGCTTCCTGAGGGCGGCCAGAGCAGTGGTGCTCAGCAGCTTTCGCTGCCTGGAAGGATCCCAGGAACATGGAATGGGGTGGAACTTAAAGGGCAAATGGAAGGATGTATTTCTCCCAGAAGGAGGTTATGGATTTAAGCAGGGTCAGTGAGCTGTGCTAGCTTCACACACACACACACACACACACACACACACACACACACACACACACACACACACAGAGTGGCTGGCTACAAACTCTACCAGTTTGACAGGATGACTGATTGCATCAGATAAATAGGGCAGAAAAACACTGCTTCCGAGACTGGTCATTTTCTTGCTTTAAAAAAAACAAACACATAAAACAAAGACCTAAAGCTGGGCACCAGTGGCTCCTGCCTGTCATCCTAGCTATTCAGGAGGCTGAGATCTGAGGAATTGAGATTCGAGGCCAGTCCAGGGAAGACAAAGCTGAGAGACTCATCCCCCAATTCACCACCAACAAGCCAGAAGTGGAGCTGTGACTCAAGTGGTAGGGCGCGAGCCTTGAGTAAGAACATAAACAACAACGCCCCCTACACACACACACACACACACACACACACACACACACACACACACACACACACAAACTCTGGGTCACTACCTAGACCCTGAGTTCAAGCACCTGTACAAAACAAAACAAAATAAAACCTAACCAGAAAACTTAAAAGCACACATGGATTTGCTGTGTAGATTAGAATGTCTTCATCTTCCAAGATGCATCAAAGAGACAGAGAAAGAGAGACAGACGATCACGAAGAAGTGGGGGGGGGGAGGCTGGGAAGGGATGTGAAGGGGAAACAAAGGAGGAGGCTGCAATGCTTGGTAAGAAATGTACGCATTATCCTGCCCATGTAAT
>NW_012268431.1:6097-6498 GCF_000151885.1 Dipodomys ordii
GAGCCCCCTAAAACAGGGGCCTGAAGTTTTTACACTTAGTGTGTTATAAGTGTGCAAATGGTTGCCAGGCAATGGTGGCTCACACCTGTAACCTCTTCAGGAGGCTGAGATCTGAGGACCAAGGGTTCAAAGCCAGTCTGAGCTGACAAATCCGTAAGACTCTTACTGTCAACAACCACCACAAATCTGGGAATGGAGCTGTGGCTCAAGTGGTAGAACCTCAGCCTGGAGAGCAAATGCTAAGCAAGAGTGAACAGTCCTGAATTCCAGCCCCCATCAGGTGTGTGTACACACACAAACACACAAAAATACGTAATTGGGTTTCTACTTATGGCTATGGGTACCAGACTAGCATGGACTTTTATTCTGTATGACCCTGGTTTCTGTGCTGTATTTTGATA
>NW_012268431.1:11383-13282 GCF_000151885.1 Dipodomys ordii
GGGGAGGGAGAAGGAGGCAGGGAGTGGTCACCTGACAAAGAACCAGTCTTTAAGACTGCTGGACCTTGAAGATCAGCTACTATGTTCTCCTTGCTTTGGTGATCCCTCTATTTCACATGTAGAACATCCAACCCTTCTCTAAGTCAGGAACCCAGGCCCAGAGACGCTTCTATCTACGGCTGAGTTGGTCCCGAGTCTTCCCGTGTGCTTGATGTTCCCCAATTCCTTGGCACCGACAGCCATTGCACCCACTCTGTTTATTTTCGCATGGTTGCTTGTGAGGATCAAATGTGATCAGGGAGAAGAGAGGAGAATGCACTGAGAACAGGAGTATTAGATAGCAACTCCAAGAGGCCCTCTGGGGCTCTAAGGGGGAAACATCACAACACACGTATTCAAGGTGAAGTATCTCTCTGCATCTCAAACATCACAGCACACCTCCTGCTCTATGGTGTGAGGCAATCGATCTATTCTTCAAGGCACCCAGCCCAGCCAAGGATCTGGAAACCTCTGGAGACATTCTACCGGGTACCTCTGCTTCTAGGAGCACAGAAGATCCCTGGACTGACTCGGTCTGGACCCCTCAGGATATCAACCTCTCCTCTCCGCAGCCTCTGGTTTCTCTCATCTGAACAGTGGAAGAATTCAATCTCCCTGCCATGGGGAGCTGTTAACCAATTAGATGTATTCAAGAGAGACTGTGGAAGTAGAAGGAAGGAGATAGATAGATGGGTGGGTGGGTGGATGGATGGATGGAGGGAGGGAGGGATGGATGGATGGGTGGATGGGTGGGTGGATGGATGGATGGATGGATGGGTGGGTGGATGGATGGATGGATGGATGGATGGATGGATGGGTGGGTGGATGGATGGATGGAGGGATGGATGGATGGGTGGATGGGTGGGTGGCTGGGTGGATGGGTGGAATTCAATCTCCCAAGCTGAGATTGAATAGTTCTGTGAGAGGATCTTAAAAAAAAATAAAAAACCAATTAAATAAAGGACATAGGTGGCTCACGCCTGTCATCCTAGCTACTCAGGAGGCTGAGATCTGAGGATACCAGTTCAAAGCCAGCCTGGGCAGGAGAGTCCATGAGATTCTTAATCTCTAATAAACTACCATAAAAGCTGGAAGTAGAGCTATGGCTCAAGTGGCAAAATGCTAGCTTTGAGCAAAAAAAAAAAAACTCAGAGACAGTGCCTAGGGCCCTGAGTTCAAGCCCCAGGACCAGCATTTAAGGAAAAAAAAATGTGCTCTTTCTCAGCCTTGTATACCCTATAATAATCTTATATACCCGATCAGGTAGCCACAAAAGGCTTCTAAAAATATCCAGAGCTGCTGGGTGCTGGTGGCTCACACCTGTCATCCTAGCACCTCAGGAAGCTGAGATCTGAGGATCACGGTTCAAACCCAGCCCGGGAAGGAAACATTGTGAGACTCTTATTTCCAAATTAAGCTCCTAAATGCCAGAGGTGGAGCTGTGGCTCAAGAGGTAGAGCGCTAGATCTGAGCAAAAAACATTCAGGAACAGTGCCTAGTCCCCGAGTTCAAGCCCTAAGACTGGCACAAAAACAGAACATCAGAACAATAATAATAATTATTATTATTATATAATTATATAATACTATATACAATAATATAATTATAAAATATATTTATATAATAACCTATTATATGTTATATAATATAGTATATATATTTTTTTATTTTTTATATTTTGGGTCCGGTCATGGGGCCTTAACTCTGGGCCTGGGCACTGTCCCTCAGCTCTTCAGCTCAAGGCTAGCACTCTACCACTTGAGCTACAGCACCACTTCCGGCTTTTTTCTTTTTGCTTATGTGGTGCTGAGGACTCGAACCCAGGGCCTCTGGCATGCAAGGGATGCGCTCTACCACTGA
>NW_012268432.1:0-709 GCF_000151885.1 Dipodomys ordii
CTTCTCTGGAGAAACATCTGAGTTCTTTGCACATTGTAAAATCAGGTTGTTTGTTGTTGTTAGGATGATGTTCTTTGTATATTCTTGATGTGAACTACTCATCAAATATATGCTTGCAATGACTTTATCCCATTCTGTGTTGCTTCTTTGGACACTGATGATTGCATCCTTTGGTACATCCTGTTTTGTATTTTCCTACAGTGACTGACCCTTCTCTGATGTCAGTTTCCCGTAATCTTCTGGTTCTGTAACCATGAACCATCATATTGATTTGCACTCCTGTTTTTGTAACAGTGAACTAAAGCTACATAATAATGCTCTGGTTGCCTATCGGCTTCCATTTTGGGATCTCTTTCCCTCAGCTTTTAGTAAAAAGCCTTGGGGCATATTTACAACTTATTAGGTCCTAAAAACCCTGTAGAAAGTTGCAGCCATTAAATTTAGTTAGTTCTGATGGAAATATGTGACTTCCAATGTCTAAAATAGGGCAAATAAGATGAAAATTCATACAGATTTTTTTTTAATTGCCAGTCATAGGGCCTGAACTCTGGGCCTGGATGCTGTTCCTCAGCTATTCGGCTCAAGGCTAGTGCTCTACCATTTGAGCTACAGAGCCACTTCTGGCCTTTTCTGGGTATGTGGCACTGAGGAATCAAACCCAGGGCCTCATGCATGCAAGGCAAGCACTCTACCACTGAGCTGCCTTCCA
>NW_012268432.1:7185-7980 GCF_000151885.1 Dipodomys ordii
TGTCTGCTCCTTGTTGGTTCTTGCTGGTGTTGAGTAGAATCCGCTCGCCCGCTGCGTCTGGCTCCTTCGTCCCGGACTCTCAGTGCTCAGGTATCGCCTGTCTGCGGTCTGCACCACTACCCTGCCGCCGCCGATAGCCCAGCTGCGGTCTCCACCGCGACCCTGCCGCCGCCGCTGCCGCCGGCGGCCTGCTGTTGTTCAGATGTGTATTCTTGCCTTGGCTTTCTCTTACTTGTCTAACTCTCTGTCCTGTGATGGCACACTTGGTGTGTTTCTGTGGCTTAGGACTGTTCACTGGAACTCTAAAACTGCTTTCTATGCGAGAGCTTGTTCAGATTCCAGCTTCTCCTCCGCCATCTTGTCGCCTCTCTCCTGAGATTATTCTTTTCCTAGCCCTAAGCCTTAAGATGAAATAGGGACTTAAATCCAATCTAGGATACAAATTCAACAAAAGAAATAGATGGAGTTCATATTTTACACATCTAGACACTTTTAGAGCCATTTTTTAATGCAGGTATGGAAGAAATTAAGGAAAAAATAGGACCACAAATATATTTTATGAAGTTATTCTATGTATTTTAACAGTAATAAAAGATTACATTTCTGTTTTTTAGTGTGTGAATATTTACAGAATACAGAAAACCAAAGTTTATTCCAGAGCATATCATGGAATACAATGTAGCAAATTTTCTATATATTTCTTGTATATTTATAGAATTCATCTGTCTGATTTCTCTACTATTTTGATAAACAGAGCACCTGTTTTACACTTTGAAATACATTTTTCTACCTACA
>NW_012268432.1:12690-13105 GCF_000151885.1 Dipodomys ordii
CAAAGTATCAGGAACAGGGTAGCAGTAAATCAAATTGGAGAGATGGAAATGGCAATGTAGCTTAGTGTTGTTGCACTTGCTTAATATGCACAAGGACCTGGGTTCAATCCCCAGCACTAAAAAGGAAGGAAGAAAGAGACAAAGAAAGATTTGCGACGTGGGCCTAGCACCATCATAGAAGTTTTATTCTCTAGCCCAGGATTTCATACTGTTAATTGCACATTATTACTCCATGGGAGAGTTAAAAGTACAGTTGCCCAAGTCTCAGCCATTTGTATGTGATTGGGTACAGATGTATCAACGTCAGCTGATATGACTTGGGGGCAGCCAGGATAGAGATATCACAGTAGCGCATATGAGTGTAGAACATGAAAAAAAAGTTTGTGAGCCTTTTATTTCTGCAGGAAAATAAATG
>NW_012268433.1:0-415 GCF_000151885.1 Dipodomys ordii
AGGTTGAATGCCAGCTCAGGCAGGAAAGTTCAATTAACCAACAGAAAACCGGAAGTGGTGCTGTGGCTCAGGAGGTAGAACGCTTACCTTAAGCTGAAGAACTCAAGGACAGCACACATGCCCAGAGTTCAAGCTCCATGATGAGAGAGAGGAAGAGAGAGAGAGCTGGCTGTTTTGAGTTACTTTTAAATTTTCCTTCGTGATGTACATTGCCATAAACTTGTTTTTATTCTTATGAAACTATCATGTTACAAGAATATGAAGCAACTATAAGCATACAAGAATGGAAAAATTATTTAAAACTCTCTTCACTTATACTATCTAGTAGTGACGGAAACTAAAACAGACTTAATTAACAGTACCTTTCAAATATGATACTAAAATAGTACTTTGTTCAGTCAACTGTGATTGTCAC
>NW_012268433.1:4993-5439 GCF_000151885.1 Dipodomys ordii
TTTTTGTCTCATTACAAATATAACCAAAAATATCATAGAGATTATTATTTTATCTCCTATTGTAATATTGTTAATTAAATACTTTCAACAGAATTTAGAACAAACATATAGCCAGGTGCCGATGGCTCACACCTATAATCCTAGATATTCAGGAGGCTGAGATCTGAGGATTGCGGTTCAAAGCCAGCCCAGGCAAGAAAGTCTGTGAGACACTTCTCTCCAATTAACCACCAGAAAGAAGTGGCGATGTAGATCACTAGCCTTGAACTGAAGAGCTCAGGGACAGTGCCCAGTCCCAGAGTGCAAGCTCCACAACCAAGCAAAAAAAAAAAAAAAAAAGAACAACAACAAACATATTTCAAAAGAAACTGATAAAAACTTGTTCTAGTCTGTGCTGGCTAGAAGCACGTTGGACTACTACTTTCAATTCTGGCATCACTCTTTGG
>NW_012268433.1:9478-11170 GCF_000151885.1 Dipodomys ordii
TTTTTCTTTTTGCTTATGTGGTGCTGAGGAATCGAACCCAGGGCCTTGAGCATGCAAGGCAAGTGCTCTACCACTGAGCCACCTTCCCAGCCCAACAATGTAATTCTTTAGAAAGGCAAAATCAACGTTCAGCAAAACACCAAGAAATAGGTAATCAAAAGGGGTGGAGGGCTGGGAATGTGGCTTAGTGGTAGAGTGCTTGCCTAGCATGCATGAAGCCCTGGGTTCGATTTCTCAGTATCACATAAACAGAAAAAGCCAGAAGTGGAGTGCACTGTGGCTCAACTTGTAGAACGCTAGCCTTGAACACAGAGAAGCTCAAGGACAGTGTCCAGGCCCTGAGTTCAAGTCCCAGGACTGGCAAAAAAGTGGGGGGAGGGGGGAATGGAGAAGAGTTAATAGGAAAGGGGTAGAAGAATAAAGAGAAGGGGGAGAGAATGCAATCACGAATCCAATATAGGACTGGGAAGGTGGCTCAGTGGTAGAATACTTGCCTCCCATGCATGAGGCCCTGGGTTCAATTCCTCAGCACCACATAAGTAGAAAACGCCAGAAGTGGCTCAAGTGGTAGGGTGCTAGCCTTGAGCTGAAGAACTGAGGGACAGCGCCCAGGCCCAGAATTCAGGTCCCACAACCGACCAAAAAAAAAAAAAGAATCCAATGTATATCCTACAAAATTAAAAAGAGTTGAGGGAAGGGTTGCATAGGGGAGGGGTGGGTAAGAATGCTGAAAGGGGTGACATTGATCAAGATATATAGTATACATAAATAGTTTTGTTTAATGGCAACTCTTCTGTACAAGCTAAAAAGCTCAGGAAGTGTTCAAGCCCTAGGACCGTCATATGACAAAAAGAGAGAGAGAAAGGTAAGAAGAGGAGAGAAATGAGAGGAAAGGGGGAAAGGGGAGAAGGGGGAGGAAGAGAGAGAGGGATGTAGTAGGTCAATTGTTCTATTCTTTTCCAAAGAACACTATAATTCAAGTCTACAGATATATAGGGAGAACTACTGGAAGTTTTACTTTGTGTGCGTGTGCGTGCGTGCGTGTGTGTGTGTGTGTGTGTGTGTGTATGCGCATGTACCAATACTAAGACTTGAACTCTGGGCCTGACATTATCCCTTAGCTTTTTTGCTCAAGGCTGACACTGTAACATTTCCACATCTTCCAGGTTTTTGGTAGTTAATTGGCGATGAGTCTTATGGAATTTTGTGCCCAAGCTATCTTTGAACCATGGTCCTCAGATCTCAGCCTCCTGAGAAGCAAGTATTACGGGCATAAGCCACTGGTGCCAGGCTGGAAGTTTTTTTATTTCAACCAAATAAAATTGAGCTAAAGAACAAACCAGATATCTTGGGTTTGTATTTGTTTTTGTCTCATTACAAATATAACCAAAAATATCATAGAGATTATTATTTTATCTCCTATTGTAATATTGTTAATTAAATACTTTCAACAGAATTAAGAACAAACATATAGCCAGGTGCCGATGGCTCACACCTATAATCCTAGATATTCAGGAGGCTGAGATCTGAGGATCGTGGTTCAAAGCCAGCCCAGGCAAGAAAGTCTGTGAGACACTTCTCTCCAATTAACCACCAGAAAGAAGTGGCGATGTGGCGATGTAGATCACTAGCCTTGAACTGAAGAGCTCAGGGACAGTGCCCAGTCCCAGAGTGCAAGCTCCACAACCAAGC
>NW_012268434.1:0-3115 GCF_000151885.1 Dipodomys ordii
GGGCCTGGGCACTGTCCCTGAGCTTCATTTGCTCAAGGTTAGCACTCTACCATTTGAGCCACAGCACCACTTCTGGCTTTTTCTGTGTATGTGGTGCTGTGGAATCAAACTCAGGGCTTCATGCATGCTAGGCAAGCACTCTACTACTGAGCCACACTCAGCCCCTAAGCTTTTTTTGTGTGTGTGCTGCTCCTGGGCTTGAATTCAGGGCTTGGGCGCTGTCCCTGAGCACAAGGCTAGCACTCCATCACCTGAGCCACAGCACCACTTACGGTTTTCTGGTGGTTTATTGGAAATAAGAGTCTCATGGACTTTCCTGCCTGGGCTGGCTTTGAACCATGATTCTCAGATCTCAGCCTCCTAAATAGCTAGGATTATTATAGGCATGAGCCACCAGTGCCCAGCCTGCCTTTAAATTTTTATTTGATGCTAT
Organism: Dipodomys ordii; assembly: GCF_000151885.1. Classification (NCBI taxonomy): domain Eukaryota; kingdom Metazoa; phylum Chordata; class Mammalia; order Rodentia; family Heteromyidae; genus Dipodomys; species Dipodomys ordii. The sequence goes on from NW_012268434.1 coordinate 434, forward strand.
TTATTTAGCCAGTACTGGGGCTTGAACTCAGGGCCTGGGTACTGTCCCTAAGCGTTTTTTGCTCAAGGTGAGTGCTCTACCATTTGAACTACAGCCCCACTTCTGGTTTTTTTTGAGTAGTTGATTGGAGATAAGAGTATCACAGTTTCCTGCTCTGGCTGGCTTTGAACCACAGTCCTCAGATCTCAGCCTCCTGAGTAGCTAGGATTACAGATGTGAGCCACCATGCCTGGTTAATTCATTTTATTTTATTTTGTCAGTTGTGGGGCATGAACTCTGGGCATGGGCACTGTCCCTCAGCTCTTCAGCTCTAGGTGAGCGCTCTACCACTTTAACCATAACGCCACTTCCAGTTTTCTGGTGGTTAATTGAAGAGTCTCATGGACATTCTTGCTCAGGCTGGCTTTGAGTAGCTAGGATCACAGGCATGAGCCACCGGCCCCCACCTGGCTGAACAGTTCATTTTAAAAGCTGCATTAATAATAGTCTAAATTTAATTGGACATTGAAATAATTTATTACCAGCTTACTAATACTACAGGCCCTGAGTTCAAACCCTAGGACTGGAAAAAAAAAAAAAAGGAACTTATTTTTGTACGTTGATCTTGTAGCCTGAAACCTTGTTACATACACTGATTAGTTCTTACAGCTTTTTTTCATAGATTATGGTTTTTTGACATAGACGGTCATATTGTCTGTGAACAAAAAAAAGACAAGCAAAAAATAGTCTACATTTTATTTAATTTAATTTATTTTTGGGTCTGGTCATGGGGCCTGAACTCTGGGCCTGGGCACTGTCCCTCAGCTCTTCAGCTCAAGGCTAGCGCTCTACCACTTGAGCCACAGCATCACTTCCGGTTATTTCTTTTTTTGCTTATGTGGCGCTGAGGAATCGAACCCAGGGCCTCAGGCATGCAAGGCAAGTGCTCTACCACTGAGCCACCTTCCCAGCCCTCCAATTTTTTTTTTTAAACCCAGGGCTTTATGCATGCTAGGCAAGCACTCTAGCACTAAGCACTGAGCCATATTCTCAGCCCTGCACATCTTTTTTTTTTTAATGTTTTTTTTTATTGTAAAAACAACAAGATTTTATAAACTGGTTTTTTCCTGTTCTGATTATGTTAATGTTTACTTCCATGCTGGATTTCTGGAATAGTCAACTATTTACATATATTCATGTTTGTTTCTCAGTGCTGAGACTCGATCTCAGTACTTGTGCATGCCAGGGAGGTACTCTATTAGTGAACTACCTCACCAGCCTATATACATATATATATATATATACACACACACACACACACATATATATAGCATTCAAAGCTGGGCACCGGAAGGTCACCTGTAATCCCAGCTACTCCAGAGGCTGAGATCTGAGAATCGCAGTTGAAATGCCATTCCAGAAAGGAAAGTCCATGCAACTCTTATCTCTAATGAACCACCAAAAACCAGAAGTGGAGCTGCGGCTCAAGTGGTAGAGTGCTAGCCTTGCACACAAAAGTTCAGGGTCAGTTCAAACCCCAGGACCAGAGCAACTTCCCCTACACACACACACACACACACACACACACACACACACACACAAATGGAATACACTCATAGGTGTGTATGGGAGACTCAGCCTGTTGGTGGTTAGCATTAGAAGCCCTGTACCAGAGGACTGTTGTGGTGAGCTGGCATAGAGGGCAGAGGGCAGAGGCAATGCCATGGCTACATGCCACTTACATAGAGGTGTCAATATTTGTACTGACAGAATTATTGCTCCTGGGACTGAAATATAATCAACCTTATTCTTATTTTGTAGGATGAGAAAAATCAGTTACTGACCACAAATGTCTGGTTGAAACAGGTATGTACAACATTCAACTGGATCCCCAGCTGACTTGTTGAGGCCCCTCTCAGCACAAAGGCCCAGGCGAGGTCGGTGTGGATGGACAGAATGTAGGGAGATGAGCGTAGCTGGAGTACTTGTATTCATACAGTTAATGTTGTATTTAAAATGTGTATGTGTGTGTGTGTGGCCAAGCACTGGTGGCTCATACCTGTAATCCTAACTACTCAGGAGGCTGAGATCTGAGGATCATGGTTTGAAGCCAATCTAGGCAGGAAAGTCAGTGAGACTCTTTATCTCCAATGAACCACCAGAAAATTGGAAGTGGAGTTGTGGCTCAAAGTGGTAGAGCATTAGCCTTGAGCAAAAAGAGCTTGGGGACAGGGCCCAGGCCCTGAGTTCAAGCCCAACTGACTCCTTCCTGCTCCCCAACTCACCCCCCCAATCCCCCTGCTAATAAAAAAGCCTGCACTCAAAGAACTTCATTCTAGTATGAGAAAAATGAACATTAGGTGGCATTATACCTTAGAAGCTGGTAAGTTTGGTGAATACTGGTCAGAAAACATATTGATGGCCAGGCCAAGTTTGGAAAGGGGGCATGCAAGTGCAAAGGCCCTGGGGCTGGAGTGTGTCTAGTGTGTTTTAAGAAGTTGTAAGGAGGGGCTGGGAAGATGGCTCAGTGGTAGAGTGCTTGCCTTGCATGCCTGAGGCCCTGGGTTCGATTCCTCAGCACCACATAAGCAAAAGGAAAAAAGCCGGAGTGGCACTGTGGCTCAAGTGGTAGAGCGCTAGCCTTGAGCTGAAGAGCTGAGGGACAGCGCCTAGGCCCAGAGTTCAGGCCCCACGTCCGGACCA
>NW_012268434.1:5235-8729 GCF_000151885.1 Dipodomys ordii
CGCGCTGGAAGCCGCCCTGGACTCCATCCGGTTCATCACCAGACAAGTGGTCAAGGAGAACGCGGTCCGCGAGGTCGGTGGCTGCGGGCACATCCGCTTCCGGTGGGGGAGGCGGAGCTTCCAGAGGGGAGGCGGAGCTTCCAGAGGGGGAGGAGGAGCTTCTGGTGGAGGAGGAGCTTCTGGTGGAGGAGGAGCTTCTGGTGGAGGAGGAGCTTCTGGTGGGGGAGGCGGAGCTTCCAGAGGGGAGGCGGAGCTTCCAGAGGGGGAGGAGAAGCTTCCAGCAGAGGAGGAGCTTCTGGTGGAGGAGGAGCTTCTGGTGGGGGAGGCGGAGCTTCCAGAGGGGAGGCGGAACTTCCAGCGGGGGAGGAGGAGCTTCTGGTGGGGGAGGAGGAGCTTCCAGCGGGGGAGGAGGAGCTTCTGGTGGGGGAGGCGGAGTTTCCAGAGGGGAGGCGGAACTTCCAGCGGGGGAGGAGGAGCTTCATGTGGGGGAGGCGGAGCTTCATGTGGGGGAGGCGGAGCTTCTGGTGGGGAGGCAGAGCTTCTGGTGGGGAGGCGGAGCTTCTGGTGGGGGAGGCGGAGCTTCTGGTGGGGGAGAGGAAGCGAGCCTTAGGGTGAGGTCGGTGTTAGGCCCCGGTGGTGGCTCACGCCTGTCCTCACAGCTACTCAGGAGGCTGAGATCTGAGGATTTCGGTTCGAAGCCAGCCCGGGTAGGGAAGTCCGTGAGACTCCAATTCGTCCCCAAAAAATCAAGAAGTGAAGCTGTGGCTCAAGTGGTAGAGCGCTAGCCTTGAGCCAGAGGAGCCCAGGGACGGCGCCCAGGCCCAGAGTTCAAGCCCCAGGACTGGCACAGAAGAACAACAGTATGAAAGTTACACCCTGACAGGAGAGTAAGAAATTCTAAGGGGTCTTTAAAGCTTGAGCCAACATAGTTCTCTGCCCCTGAACCCTGAGCACAGATTCACGTTCTAACTCGGTGCGATGCCATTTGGAACATGGGCGCAATTTGTGTTTATGCATTTAACGTGCTTTTATTTACTTTTGCCACAGGTAGTAGAAGACTGGAAATTCATAGCCCAAGTTCTCGATCGGATGTTTCTGTGGACCTTCCTTCTCGTTTCAGTCCTTGGAACTCTTGGCCTTTTTGTTCCTGTTATTTACAAATGGGCCAAAATAATAGTTCCTGTGCACATTGGAAATACAAAATAAGTAAAAACTTCCCCCAAGGGGCTTGTGAATTCCCTCAGCAAGCACATGTCTCTCATGCCAATCTGTACAATTTTAAAATGTGAATGTCTCCTGTTGATGATGTAAGTTACCAGAAACTATCAGATATGAATGTTGGTTTATCTTAGTAGATTGTCCCCTAGAAAAAACATACCCGCTTGCCTGACTGGATTCCTAATTTGAAATAACAGCAAAACCAACTAGTGAAAAATCTAATAATGTTTGCATCTGGGAAAATAACATTAATTTGTAATCATTACATTCATCTTTTGAAGGCTAGAAAATCCAGTTATATTGGAAGACTCATTGATTGATTGATTCATTCATTACTGGTACTGGGGCTCAAACTCATGGCCTGGATGATCCCTGAGTTTTTTTGATCAAGGCTAGTGCTGTACCACTTGGGCCACAGCTCCACTTCTGGGGGTTAATTGCAGACAAGAGTACATTAGACTTTCCTTTTCAGGCTGGTTCTAAACCTCAATCCTCTCATCTCAGCTTCTTGAGTAGCTGGGATTACAGGCATGAGCCATCATCAGTGCCCAGCAGAAAGACTGATTTGAAAACTTTTTCAGGATTTAGTAAAAGTTTGTTATTTTTGGTAGCAAGACTGGATCTTGCTAACTTGCCCAGGCTGACTCCAAATGCCTGGGCTCAAATGCTCCTTCTGTCTCAGCCTCCTGAATAGCTGGGACTACAGACATGCCCAACTCTAACACATACTAGCTATCTTACACATGTTTAGATTCTTCTTTCCTGGATTCACCAGGCGAAGCTAATTTTTAGGATATTACACTACTGTGTCCTTGGCTTAAATGTGATGCTGCTGTTTTATAATCAACTTTTTTTTTTTTTTCAGTCATGGGTCTTGAACTCTGGGCCTGGGTGCTGTCCCTGAGCCCTTCAGCTCAAGGCTAGCTCTCTTACACTTGAGCTGCAGCACCGTGTCTATAACCAACATTTTTAATAGATGAAAAATGGGGGTTAGAAATGCCATGAAATTGATCTTAACTCTCCTAATACTAGGACTTGAACTTAGTGCCTCATGCTCTTGCTTAACTGTTTGACTCAAGGCTGGCGCTCTACCACTTGAGTCACACCTGTACTTCTGGATTTTACTGGCTAATTGGAGATAAGAGTCTCTAAGACTTTTCTGCCTGGACTGGCTTTGAACTGTGATTCTCAGATCTAGCCTCCTGAGTAGCTGGGATTACAGGCATGAGCTACTGGCTTCAGCTTCACTTTTGTATTAACTGCTTTTATTGCTTATCTACCATTGTAAATCATATGCCATGCTAGCATGTTCTTAACATTATTTTCAGTTTTACTGTCCCTCTGTGATTAAGAGAGTTGTTTTACAGTAGTCCTCTGACATTAATCCCTTTATTTTTAGTGCCAGCCCTTGACTTTGAACTGAGGGCCTGGGTACTGTCCCTGAGCTTCTTTTACTCAAGGCTAGCCTTCTACCACTTGAGCCACAGCTCAATTTCTGGCTTTTTGCTGGCTAATTAGAGATAAGAGTTTCACAGACTTTCCTGCCCAGGCTGGCTTTGAACTATGACCATCAGATCTCAGCCTTCTGAATAGCTAGGATGACAGGCGTGAGCCAGCAGTGCCCAGCTATGAATCCCATTTTTAAGACAAGTCTTTAGATCATCTGACGGGAAAACCATCTTCTGAGGGTAAAGATGGTAACAAGTTAGTATAAGCACATTTTTACATATCCATAATATTGTGATTGTTTCAACCTAGTGATAAAAATAATAGCCTCTTAGAGTTATAGCGGCCTGTAGATGTAATCTGGTTTTTGCCTATTACTTCTGGGTGTAATAGTTATCAGTAAGAACAGGCAAAACAGTTAAATTCCCTCCTTAAATGTCCCAGATTCACCTGTGGCCGGTAGCAAGACACTGACAGAAAGCTTGAATTTACAACTTATTTATTTACTTACTTACTTATTGTGGGGCTTGAACTCAGAGCCTGGGTGCTGTCCCTGAACTTTTTTGCTCATGGCTAGCACTCTACCACTTTGAGCACAGCATCACTTCCAGTTTTTAGGTGGTTCATTGGAGATAAGAGTTTCACGGACTTTCCTGCCTGGGCTGGCTTTGAACTGTGATCCTCAGATCTCAGCCTTCTGAGTAGCTAGCATTACAGGCGTGAGCTACAGGCGCCCGGCGACAGCAGTGTTTGTAAGGCCGAGGGGACTCTGTCTAATGTGCATTGTGCTGGATCATGGGCAAGTGTTTATTTTGGGTCCGGTCGTGGGC
>NW_012268435.1:0-352 GCF_000151885.1 Dipodomys ordii
CTTCCCTCCCCTTGGCCGCCTCATCTACCCTGAAACCTCAAGGTTCAGCTTCCTGGAATCCATGTTGTTAGACTATAAGTTTGCTGGAAAACTAGGATCTAAATATTAACAATTCCGCATACTGCATGCCATCCCTCCCCTATTCTAGTTACCTACAGTTTCTGTGATGTTAGAGATATGATTAAGGGTTTTTCTCTATCATGTATCTTTGTAGCTTCCTTCTTAGGAAACAAAGTGATACAGTATCTTAGGAAGGTTTTTTTTTCTTTATCACTACTACTATAAAGAATATGATCATTGAATGTATTTTGTTTGTTGTTGTTGTTATTTTTGTGGGTCATGGGGCTTGAAC
>NW_012268435.1:2137-3556 GCF_000151885.1 Dipodomys ordii
ATTGGAGATAAGAGTCTCACGGACTTTTCCTGCCTGGGCTGGCTTTGAACCATGATCCTCAGATCTCAACCTCCTGAGTAGCTAGGATTACAGGCACGAGCCACTGGCGCCCAGCTTAGTAGTCAGCATTTCTTAAATGATTTCCTCTCATTTTGGTTTTGATTCCCTCTTCACCTATTTTTCTTGTGTAACAAAGTATAATTGCTTTCCCTTGGTTCTTAGCTCTGTATCACCAATAATCATCAATAGCAGAAATCACCAATTAGTCAACCAAAATGACTAGTTGGCAATTGGAACTTTACATTTAAAAAGAAAATGCTAGGGGCTGAGAAGGTGGCTCAGTGGTAGAGTACTTGCTTTGCATGCATGAGGCCCTGGGTTCTTCTTCAGCACCATATAAGCAGAAAAAGCTGGAAGTGGTGCTGTGGCTCAAGTGGTAGAGCACTGCTAGCCTTGAGCTGAAGAGCTGAGGGACAGCGCCCAGCCCAGAGTTCAGGCCCCATGACCGGATCAAAAAAAAGAAAGAAAGAAAACGCTCAGAGATTTGACAGCAACTAAGTACCAAGACATGATGATTTTGACATTTTTCAAACTAATTAGAATAGGTTAAAATTTTGACTCATAAAATAATTTTATGTAGTGTGTAGTCCTAGCTACTCAGGAAGCTGAGATGTAAGGATCATGGTGCAAAGCCAGCCCGGACAGCAAAGTCCATAAGACCCTTATCTCCAAATAAAACAGAAGGTGCTGTGGCTCAAAGCCGTAGAGCTCTGGTCTTGCAAAAAGAGCTCAGAAACAGCACCTAGACCCTAAGTTCAAGCCCCATGACCAACAACAAGAAAAGACAAAAAGGTAGGATGTAAGTCAAGAGCAGTGGTTCATGCCTGTGGAATCCTAGCTACTCAGGAGACTGAGATCTAAGGATCTCAGTTCAAAGCCAGACAGGGCAGGAAAGGTAGAGACATTCTTACCTCCAATTAATCTTCAAAAATGCTGGAAGTGGAGATATAGCTCAAGCGGCAGAGTGCTAGCCTTCAACAAAAAAGTTCAGGGAGCAGGGCACCAGTGGCTCACACCTATAATCCCAAGGATTAAAGATTACCCTCTCTGCAGAGTAGAATAGGAAACATTGGCCTGTAACAGTCCTGAAGATAATTTGTCTTCCATGTAGATTCTATTTCTGGATTAACCTAAAAAGAATATTATTGGAAAGTGGGTTCTCTTTAAGTTGGAAAATGCTCACTGATCTTTCTTTTGTGTTTTACTTTTAGCACTATTTCCAATGGGTAAGTTCCTTAACAATTATGAACTAGGATATTTACATTGCTTGTCATTGTTTTCTGAACTGGACATTTCTACTCCTACAGTACAGGCATGTGCATTAAGGTCATTTTAAATATCCCTTTTATCTGGAATCAC
>NW_012268435.1:5176-6986 GCF_000151885.1 Dipodomys ordii
GTCCAAGCGAGCCGAGGCCCCAGAGAGGAAGATCGAGGCAGGAGAGCCAACAGGACAGGAGTCCCAAATAAAGCCCAGTGAAGTATTCATACCAAAAGGACAGGACTCCCAGAGGGGTGTGATGGGCACGTCCAAGCGAGCCGAGGCCCCAGAGAGGAAGATCGAGGCAGGAGAACCCAAAGGACAGGAGTCCCGAATAAGGAAAAGTGAAGTCGGACTACCAAAAAGACAGGAATCCTATGCAAGAGTGACTAAAGAACCTGAAGCCCAAGAGAAGAAAAATGAGGCACTAGCACTGAAAGGACCGGAAACTCAAGGGAAGAAGAGTGAGGCGTTAGGACCAAAAGGACCAGAAACCCAAGCCAAGAAGAGTGAGGCGTTAGGACCAAAAGGACCAGAAACCCAAGCGAAGAAGAGTGAGGCATTAGTACCAAAAGGACCAGAAACCCAAGCCAAGAAGAGTGAGGCGTTAGGACCAAAAGGACCGGAAATCCAAGGGAAGACGAATGAGGCAGAAGCTCGTGAAGGACAGGAATCCCAAGAAAAGAAAAATGAGACAGGAGTACCAAACAAACGAGAGGCCCAAACAGGGGAAAAGATGTCAAGGAATAAGGGAAAGGAAGGCCAGAGAAATGAGGGGGGAGGTGCACTGATGAATCAAAATAATGGCCAGTTGATGAAGGCGAAGGTAACAAAGAAGAAGATACTGTTAAGGAATTAGATGTAAAAGGTAAATTTTTAAAAAAAAAATATTTAAGGGGGCCAAAGCACGTAAAGAAAATGAGTAAATACAAAGAGAACTGATCCTTGTAATTCCCATCCTCCAAATACAAGGCACGTACCAGCCACTGGAGTCTAAATAAAAAATCAATGTCATCTATAGATATACTACAGTTTCTGCTCTTCAGAAGTTTCATCAGGTTGAGATATCTTAGCCACAAGCCAGCTTTTAAATGTGTGCTTTATAAGTCAATCCATAATAGCATCCAATCAAGAAGGGCTGGGTACTCTGAAATAAAACATTTTTACTAAAGAAATGTGTATGATTTCATTTTTTAAATTTTTTTTGTCATTCATGGAGGCTTGAACTCAGGACCTGAGCTCTTTTGCTCAAGGTTAGCACTCTGCCACTTTAAGCCACAGCTCCACTTCTGGTTTTCTGGTGGCTAATTGGAGATAAAAGTCTCACAGCCTGCCTTTCCCTGGATTACAGGTGTGAGCAACCAGTGCACAATTAAGAGATGTCTAATTTCCTTTGACAAATATTCTGTCTCTAATTTACCCAACTAAACAATCTCTCTTCATAGTCATTGGTAGCAAGATAATCTATTAGCAGTAAGGAATATTTAGAAAAACACAGTCAGAGTTCCTGCAGAAAAGTAGTTTGTAATATAGAGAGTCATATATGTATAAGTAATTTTTTTTAAATCCGTGTTTAAAAGTGTCAAGAAGTGAGCTGGGAAGGTGGCTCAATGGTAGAGTGCTTGCCTCGTATGCATGAGGCCCTGGGTTCCATATCTTAGCACACATAAACAGAAAAGGCCCGAAGTGGCACTATGTCTCAAGTGGTAGAGCACTAGCTGTGAGCTGAAGAGCTGAGGGACAGTACCCAGGCCCAGAGTTCAAGCCCAACAAAAGAAAAGTGTCCAAAACTGCTTTAGAGGGCTGGGAAGGTGGCTCAGTGGTAAAGTGCTTGCCTTGCATGCATGAAGCCCTCAGCACCACATAAGCAGAAAAAGCCAGAAGTGGTGGTGTGGCTCAAATGGTAGAGCACTAGCCTTGAGCTCAAGAGCTGAGGGACAGCGCCAAG
>NW_012268436.1:0-2837 GCF_000151885.1 Dipodomys ordii
ACTGTAAATCTTCAGAACCCTTCAGCTTTATTTTCAGTGTCTTCCATTAAGCCAGCAATCTGATGTGACATTGTTCTCTGAGATGAACTAACCCCTGAAACAATGTTACTTCTTCCAGCATAAGGACATGGTGGCAGCCACCAGGCGCTTCCCACAAACCCTCCTTCTAGAGGAGGCATCCGCTTCTTACTCCTTAGCGAACTCATGACACGACTCCACTGAGAATCATTGCCTCCGACACTGAGGCCCAGCAAAGCCGCTGTCCACGGCACTACTCCTGGGAGTAACTAACACTGCCTCCAGTGCAGGACTCCTGTGAGTAACACTGTCTCCACAACGGGACTCCTGTGAGTAACACTGTCTCCACCACAGACTCCTGTGAGTAATACTGTCTCCAGTGCAGGACTCCTGTGAGTAACAGTGTCTCCACCACGGGACTCCTGTGAGTAACACTGTCTCCAGTGCAGGACTCCTGTGAGTAACACTGTTTCCATCACGGGACTCCTGTGAGTAACACTGTCTCCACCACGGGACTCCTGCGAGTAACACTGTCTCCACCACTGAGTAACACTGTCTCCAGTGCAGGACTCCTGAGAGTAACACTGTCTCCACCACGGGACTCCTGTGAGTAACACTGTCTCCAGTGCAGGACTCCTGTGAGTAACACTGTCTCCACCACGGGACTCCTGTGAGTAACACTGCCTCCACCACGGGACTCCTGTGAATAACACTGTCTCCACCATGGGACTCCTGTGAGTAACAGTGTCTCCATCATGGGACTCCTGTGAGTAACACTGTCTCCACCACGGGACTCCTGTGAGTAACAGTGTCTCCACCACGGGACTCCTGTGAGTAACACTGCCTCCAGCGCAGGACTCCTGTGAGTAACACTGTCTCCACCACGGGACTCCTGTGGTAACAGTGTCTCCACCACGGGACTCCTGTGAGTAACACTGTCTCCAGTACAGACTCCTGTGAGTAACACTGCCTCCACCATGGGACTCCTGTGAGTAACACTGTTTCATCACGGGACTCCTGTGAGTAACACTGTCTCCACCATGGGACTCCTGTGAGTAACACTGTCTCCACCACGGGACTCCTGTGAGTAACACTGTCTCCACCACGGGACTCCTGTGAGTAACAGTGTCTCCACCACGGGACTCCTGTGAGTAACACTGTCTCCACCACAGACTCCTGTGAGTAACACTGTCTCCACCACGAGACTCCTGTGAGTAACAGTGCCTCCACCACGGGACTCCTGTGAGTAACACTGTCTCCACCACGGGACTCCTGTGAGTAATACTGTCTCCACCACGAGACTCCTGTGAGTAACACTGCCTCCACCACGGGACTCCTGTGAGTAACACTGCCTCCACCACGGGACTCCTGTGAGTAACACTGTCTCCACCATGGGACTCCTGTGAGTAATACTGTCTCCACCACGGGACTCCTGTGAGTAACACTGTCTCCATCACGGGACTCCTGTGAGTAACACTGTCTCCACCACGGGACTCCTGCGAGTAACACTGTCTCCACCACGGGACTCCTGTGAGTAACAGTGTCTCCACCACGGGACTCCTGTGAGTAACACTGCCTCCAGTGCAGGACTCCTGTGAGTAACACTGCCTCCACCACGGGACTCCTGTGAGTAACACTGTCTCCACCACGGGACTCCTGTGAGTAACACTGTCTCCACCACGGGACTCCTGTGAGTAACACTGTCTCCAGTGCAGGACTCCTGAGAGTAACACTGTCTCCACTACATGATTCCAGTTAGTAACAGTGTCTCCACTACAAGAATCCAGTGAGTAACACTGCCGTCTTCATCACAGACTCCCATGAATCGCATTGCCTCTGTCACCTGAGACCCAGGGACAGCTTTCCATTGAAGAGCGTGGGTTTTACAGAGGCAGTGGCCTCCAAGCCAGTGAGCTCAGCATGTTTTTTAAAATTATCTTTAAGAAGTTGTACAAATGAGCTGTGATTTCACAAAGCAGTGTAGGAGCACCTCCGTCTGGATGAAGGTCACCACGCTCACATTCCCACCCAGCCCCCCAGCCCACCCCTCCCCACACTCTTCACTGTAGGAGGTAGGCTGGATGCTTGACCGCGTTTCCCCTTCTGTTCATTTGTCTCCCGCCTTCCCTCCACCCCACCGAGCCCCTTTGCCTTCTCCTTTCTATTTGAGTTTCCCAATAAATCCTCCATATTTCAGTCAATACATGTGTATAAACGTACCTGCCACCTAACATATTTACTTAGAAGTCTGCGAGGTAACTCTGGCTTCCACAAACAAGGGAAAACACGAGTGCTTTGTCTCACTGGGTTGGACTGACCTCACTCACCACATTTTCCCCAGGTCTTTCCATTTCTGTACAAATGATCCAATATCATTCTTGGATGAGTAAAATCCTATGCTTAGAGCCACGATGACACTCCGGTGTGCTTTTCTTTGCTTATTGCTTACACGTCACACACTTGGCACCTGGACTTGCACATGACGCCAACCAAGAAGTAAGCACGTGTGCATCGCTGTTGGAAAGATCAGCACTCGGCCTCCACGGCTGTCCGCATCTGTAGGGTGCTTCACTCGGCCTCCACGGCTGTCCGCATCTGTAGGGTGCTTCACCGCTTAGTCTAATACCTCTCCTGTGTGCCCATGGCACACTCAGTCTGCTCCATTTATTCTAATCCTGAACCTTGGATCTGGAACACATCGAGCACGCTGTCATCAACACTTGCGTTTTCCCCTGTGAACTGCAAGTTCTTTGATCTTCATCTGAGATTCAGGTTCTGCAGGTCTGTGGATGTAGTTGTGAGGATAAAGGTAGGACGGA
>NW_012268437.1:0-1704 GCF_000151885.1 Dipodomys ordii
CCCGCCGCCGCCCCACGCCTGCCCCTGAGGAGCTCCAGTGAGAGCTGCACGTGCGTGCGTGTGTACAGACACCTAGCTGTGCGTCGCGCGCACACCTGTGCCGCGTCCACGTGAGAGGCGCTCGGACGAGTGACGAGCACAGGCCCCGCCCTGCGCCCGGCGCGGTCGGCCGGTTCCTGGGCATTGCTGCTGCTTCACCGAACACGTCTGACACTTCTCTCACTGCATAGTGGCCTCCACCGTGCCCTCGTTGTCTGCTGGGTTCCTTCCTTTAGTGACGTTTCTAGAACAATAACTAGGCCACTGTAGGCAGGCAGTGTTTGTTGAGTGGTTGAATCTCAAGCTTTTCTCCTCCCTCTCCTTTCTTTTTTCCCCCTACCTTGCCTCAGGTTTCACTGAGAAAACCAAACATTTGGTAAGAACTAACAGAATTTTTCCTGTTACCGGTGTCAGATTTCTATTTTAATCTCCCTTAGTTTTAGAGAACACACTATATAATTTGTTTTTAATTTTTTGTTGAAATTGGTTGTATGGTTCCAGAATGTTGTCTACCTCAATGAATTTGTCCTTTGAGTGCTTGAAAAAAAATGTGTGTTATACTACTACAAGTGACATGATTTATATTAGTCTGTTTTGGTTCAGTGTGTTTAGATCTTCTTTATCTGCCGATTTTATCTAATAGTTCTGTCAGTTGGTAAGAAGTGGGTGTTAGAGTTCCAACTGTAACTGTGGATTTGTCTGTTTTTCCTTTTTTTTGGCGGGGGGGTCCGGTCATGGGGCCTGAACTCCGGGCCTGGGCACTGTCCCTTAGCTTTTCAGCTCAAGGCTAGTGCTCTACCACTTGAGCCACAGCGCCACTTCCTGCTCTTTTCTTTTTGCTTATGTGGTGCTGAGGAATCAAACCCAGGGCCTCCAGCATGCAAGGCAAGCACTCTACCACTGAGCCACCTTCCCAGCTCTGTTTTTCCTTTCATTTGTGTGTGTGTACGTGTGTGTACTGGTCCTAAGGCTTGAACTTAGGGTGCGGGCACTGTCCCTTAGCTACTTTTGTTCAAAGCTAGCACTCTTGCACTTGAGCCACAGCTCTACTCCTGGCTTTTTGGTGATAAATTGGAGATAAGAGTCTCTTGGGCGTTCTTGACAGAGCTGGCTTTGAACTGTGATCCTTAGTTATCAGTCTCCTGAGTACCTAGGATTACAGTCGGAAGCCACTGGCACTGGGCTCTTTCTCCTTTCAGCTCTGTCAGATTACTTTGTATCCTGAGGCTTGCTGTTTGCTAAGGATCTCTGTTCATTTCATTGCTGTACAAAGTCCCTTCTTGTCTCTAGTAATTTACTTTGCTCTGTGGTCTACTTTATACAATATTAACATGATAATGCTTGCTTTTAATCACATCTATATTAGTATGTGGGTGCTGATTTTCTCTGAATTTAATCCTCTTTTTTGGTTGTTGTTAGTAGGGGTAGCTGTGGGGCATGAAATTAGGGCCTGTGCTTGGGGCTGCTCTAGCACTTTGAGCTACAACTCCACTTATGGTTTTCTGGTGGTAAATTGGAGATAAGAGTCTCATGCCAGGGCTACCTTCTTTTTTTTTTTTTTTTTGGGTCCGGTAGTGGGGCTTGAACTCTGGGCCTGGGTGCTGTCCCTCAGCTCTTCAGCTCAAGGCTAGCACTCTACCACTTGAGCCACAGCACCACTTCCGG
>NW_012268437.1:8929-11424 GCF_000151885.1 Dipodomys ordii
GAGCCACAGCGCCACTTCTGGCTTTTTTTCTTATGTGGTGCTGAGGAATCGAACCCAGGGCCTCGAGCATGCAAGGCAAGTGCTCTACCACTGAGCCAACTTCCCAGCCCCTACATTTCTTATCAAGCATTGTAGCCTCCTCCTTTGTTCACCCTTCACATCCCTTCCCAGCCTCCCTCCGCCCCCCAGGTACTTTGTTTTTTGTTTCTTTTTTTTTTTTTTTTGGTCGGTCATGGGGCTTGAACTCTGGGCCTGGGCGCTATCCCTTGGTTCTTCAGCTCATGGCTAGTGCTCTACCGCTTGAGCCACAGCACCATTTCCGGCTTTTTCTATTTATGTGGTGCTGAGGAATCAAACTCAGAGCCTCATGCATGCAAGGCAAGCACTCTACCACTGAACCACCTTCCCAGCCCCATGTTTTTTGTTTCTTTTAATGTAACAGCTTTCAAGAAATATGATTTACTCATTTAAAGGTATAGTCGAGTCATGTTTTGGACAGTTAAGCAGTCATGCAGCTGTTGCCACAACTGGGGAAACAAGATTGTTTACTTTTGTGTTTTTTTTTTTTTTTGTCATTCATGGGGCTTGAATTTGGGCCCAGGCACTCACTCTGTCCCTAAGCTGGTTTTTTTGCTTGGGCTAGTGCTTTACCACCTAAGCCTATTACTGAGTTGTGTCTTTTATGAATTCTAGGCTCAAGACCTGGATATAACAAATACATATTTAGTCCATTCTTTTCTTTTTTATCTTTTGACTGTGCTGACTAATAACAAACGTTAGTAATTTTGGTGAAGTCTAGTTTATATACTTTCTCTTTTATTGCTCATGTTTTGGTATTATATGTAAGAAGCCATTGCCTAATCTATGGTTAATATTTACAACCCAGTGTGGTGGTACTCACCAGTAATCCTAATGTTGGAAGGCTGAGGCAAGAGGATTGTGAGTTAGCCAGGCGATGGTGGCTCACGCCTGTAATCCTGGCTGATCAGGAGGGTGAGATATGAGGATCACGTTTCAAAGCCACCCCGGGCCCAGAAAAGTCAATGAGACTCTTATCTCCAATTAACCACCAGAATACCGGAAGTGGTACTGTGGCTCAAGTGTAGAGCACTAGCCTTGAGGAGCTCAGGAACAGCTAGCGCCCAGGCCCAGAGTTCAAGCCCCACAACTGAAAACGAGAAAAAAATAAAAGGATTGTGAGTTCAAGGCCAGTTTAGACTATACTATAGTTAAGAGACTGACTCAGAAAAAAAGGAAGTAACAATAGCAAATATATATTATTATTATGTCTTATTGCTGGTTGACACATTTATATTTATAAAATGTTCTTTGTCACTTCATACCCATTAGGATGGCTACTCAGCATAACTCAGAGGAGTCATGCAAGGCCCTAAATGCAAACCCCAGTACCACCAAAACAAATAAAACAAAAATCACAGAAAGTAAATGTTAAGAATGATGTGGTGAGCCAGGCGCTGGTGGCTCACGCCTGTAATCCTAGCTACTCAGGAGACTGAGATCTGAGGATCGCGGTTCAAAGTTAGCCTGGGCAAGAAAGACAGCAGAAGCAGCTCAGGGAGAGTGCTCAGGCCCTGAGTTCAAATCCCAGGACTGGGGGGAAAAAGTCTGTTTTGCCTGCTAATCTAACAACTTCAAACCTGTGTTTTCATAGCATCTCCTTTCCTACCCCTTATTTTCAACTTACTTGTGAATTGGACTGTAAGTTTATCGTAGGCAGCCTGTAATGGGATCATGGCTTTTTATTCCATTTTGATTACTCTGCCATTTGATTGGGCTATATAATACATTTATATGAGCATAATGTACCGATGAGATTAAGTTTATGACCATTTTGACCTGTTTTGTATATGTCTTAATGCCTTTTCTGTTTCTTTGATTTTCCTTTACTGTTGTGTTTTGTGTTAAATAAGTATTTTCCAGCGTATCATTTTAGTTCTCTTATTCTTTTCTCTATTGGTTTTATTTTATAAAATTTTTCCAAGCTATTGCCCTGGGATTAAAACTAACATCTCAATTTCTCTAACAGTCTAGTTTGGATTAATATTTTAATCTCCACAATTATAAAAACTTTACTACTCTGTAGATTTGTTCCTTCTCTCCTGCTTTATTCTGGTACCAATTATATCTTTATGCATTGTGTGCCTATCCAACATATTAATGTTACTATCAAACTAATTAGAATTTTTGTATAGTTCTGAAACCAAATACATGAAAAAGAATTACAAACATAAAACATGTCTCTGCTACTGTCTTTTGTATTGACCCATATTCAAACATCTAGTAAGGTAAACTTTATAAAACTGATATTTATATGCTAAAGCAGGTGTTGATAGCACAACTTCTACATTAGAATAATATTTTAGAAACTGAAAACCACTGTCCAGTTTAGTCAGTAGCCAAAATGTTAACCCAAAACTGTATTGGCCCTGTGCTGATGGCTTACACGCATAATCCTAGCTACTTAGGAGGCTAAG
>NW_012268437.1:14534-16870 GCF_000151885.1 Dipodomys ordii
CTGGGCCTGGGCGCTGTCCCTCAGCTCTTCAGCTCAAGGCTAGCACTCTACCACTTGAGCCACAGCGCCACTTCCGGCTTTTTCTGCTTATGTGGTACTGAGGAATCAAACCCAGGGCCTCATGCATGCAAGGCAAGCACTCTACCACTGAGCCACCTTCCCAGCCCAATTTTTTACATTTCTTACCATCAGTTATTATCTTCATTTGATCCTCTAGCCTCATGAAGATTCTACTGAATTTTTATACTTTTAAAATAAACTGATCAAAGTACATATATGCATGTATGGAAACATAAGGAAACATTTTACTTTGTATAATTACTGTAATTTTTTAGAAGAAGTAATACATTTATGCGCTGCTGGTGTAACTTGGTGGTAGAGTACTTGCTAGCATGTACAAGGCCCTAGGATCATTTCCCAGCACAGCATGATGATGAAGGCAAAGAAGAGCCAACAAACTGTACTACCTATGCTCAAACTAACTTTCTACATCTGGTTGCTGTCCATGATGCGTCTCTCAAATTAGTGAATACCTCACAGTGCTTTTTCACCCAGTCTTCTAAAGCATCTCAGTTTTTTGCCACTTGGTTCACAGAATATTAATGTTAAATGAGATTTGCAAATTACACATCTACTGATTTTTTTTCTTCCCTTACCATCTTTTTTTATTTCTTTTCTGATGGATTTATTGTATATTAATGTTTCATTCTCCTTGATACCATTTATGCCTTATGATGTTTTTCCTCCTGGCTTTTCTGTTGTTATTATTTATTTTGGTGCCTGTCCTGAGACTTGAACTTGGCCTAGGCACTATCCCTGAGCTCTTTAGCTCAGGGCTAGCATTCTACCACTTGAGCCACAGCCAGTTTTAGCTTTTAGGTGGGTAATTGAGTAGCAAGCAGTTTTACAGCTACTTCTCAGCCTGTACTTAGGGTTTTACCATTCAGGACCAAGGACCTGACAGAATTTCAGTGTAAACTTGGTTTTGGGCTGGGAACAGGCCTCACAGTTAGTTACTGTTCTTGCTGCAACTTCTGTGTTGGTTCTTTGTGCCTAGGCTTGATCAAGGGTCTTTGTACCTTTCAGGACTCTGCTAACCAAAACCACACTTGCCACCTTACCAGATAGCTCCTTTTAAAATACTATGTTCCGGAATTAGACCATTTAGAACTTAGATGTCTTTCTTAGAACTTAGATGTCATTCTTTAGATGTCTTTAAAGAGGATCTTTCGAAGAAAGTAAAGTAATACGCTTAGAAGACATTGTATTTTGTGATGGGGATAGAATACTCAAGTCTCAACCTTAAACTGTCAGAAGCTGGGTGCCAGTGGCTCACGCCTGTTACTCTAGGTACCCTGTGGGTTGAGATCTGAGGATTGTGGTTCAAACCAGCCTGGGCAAGAAAGTCCAGGAGACTCTTATCTCCAATTAGCTACCAAAAAAAGCTGGAAATAGAGCTGAGGTTCAAAATGGTAGAGCACTAGCCTTGAGTTCAAAAGCTTACACACAGCACTGAGGCCCTGAGTTCAAGCCCCGGACTGGTATGCACCATACAGAGAGGGTGGGGGAGAAGGAGTGCGCTAATAGGAATTATTGCCAAATAAACAGGCAGTTATTATCTAGTGTGATAATGTGGCAACTGGGAGGATGGATGTTTGGAATTGGCTTTTCCTGCTGCAGTGCCAGAGTCACATGCCTGCAGGAAGCAGCGCTTTCTCAAGATGTGAAGAGGTAGAAGGTCAGCTGCTGCTGACTGGCTTCTCATGGCTCCTTTGTGGAGAAAGGAGGAGGAGGACAATTTTGTGCAGTTTGTTTTTGGGAAAAGGAGGAGGAGGATTTGGTGTGGTTTGGTCTGGGGCATACTGTTTCCACAGACCAATGTCAGATAACTACATTGTTTCAGCTTTCCCTTACTGCCATCAATATTTGTACAATGTTATCTTTACTCATCTGGTGTATTGTTTCTATAACACAGAGCAATAGAAGACTGCTAGTGAGGGAAGGGTTCTACTTAACTCCTACTAAGTACTACAGAGGAGAGTCACCAGTAATATGGTTTTATATAATTTTAGTCACTATTGCATGTATGTGTGTGTGTGTGGAGATAAGAATCTCACAAGTGGGGTGCCAGTGGCTCACGCCTATAATCCTAGGTACTCAGGAGGCTGAGATCTGAGGTAGGTGGTTCAAAGCCAGCCTGGGCAGAAAAGTCCTTGAGATTCTTATCTCCAAGAAACCACCAAAAAACCGGAAGTGGCGCTGTGGCTCAAGTGGTAGAGTGCTCATGAGTTGAAGAGCTGAGTGACAGCATCCAGGCCCAGAGTTCAAGCCCAATG
>NW_012268438.1:0-2911 GCF_000151885.1 Dipodomys ordii
TCTACCACTGAGCCACCTTCCCAGCCCTCTCCAATGCCAATTTTAATCTCTAAACTTCAGAGATTTCAGAATGCAATATTAAAACTCCCCACTTTGTCTCAATAAGTAGGAAATCAGCCTAAAAGTAAGATGATGCTTGGTATTACTTAAGCCTTATTAACAGGATTTTTTTTCATTCTGAAATTAACATTTCATATGTGCAGTAGCATTCATGAAATATACATACTAAAAGGTTTTTCTCAAAACACGTTACTGCACATGTTTAAACAGGTAAGTTAAACTCAAAGAATGTGCAAAAATGAAAAAAAAAGGGCTGGGAAGGTGGCTCAGTGGTAGAGCGCTTGCCTTACATGCATGAGACCCTGGGTTCGATTCCTTAGCACCACATAAGCAAAAAGAAAAAAGCCAGCAGTGGCGCTGTGGCTCAAATGGTAGAGCGCTAGCCTTGAGCTGAAGAGCTGAGGGACAGAGCCCAGGCCCAGAATTCAGTTCAGCCAAATGACCTCTGCTGGGAACATGCAAAATCATCAGGCCCCACGACCGGACCCCGCCCCCCCCCCAAAAAAAGAAATTTAATTCAGGCCTGTTGATTGCTAGACAGGTACCACAGGTACCACACCTCCAGCCCCTTTTTCCACTGATTACATTTTTTATTTTTATTATTTATTTATTTTTTTGCCACTACTGATGCTTTAACTCAGAGCACAGCATCTCTTTCTCACTTGGATTATTTTGTTCATAGCTGGTGCTTTACCATTTGAGCTAAACCTCCCACTTCTAGCTTTTTGCTGCTTAATTGGAGATAGTTATGGACTTTGCTGCCCATGCTGGCTCTGAATTTCAATGGTCAGATCTCAGCCTCTTGTACAGCTAGGATAATAGGTGTAAACCACTAATGCATAGCTAGCCACTGATTTTTGAGGTAAGGTTTTACTACATGCCTAGGCCAGCCTGGGCTGCAAGGCTCCTAGTGATTTTTCTATTTTTTCTGGGTATGACAAGTATGTGCCACTGCAGCCAGCCACTGTGCTTTCCCCTACTGCTGTGATAGCAGGTGTGAGGTACAAATCATCATGCCCAGCCATTGGCTGACATAGTTCATGAATTTCTGTTTGCTCAAGCTGGCCTCCTCCACTGAAACCTTAAAGTCTGTTTTTATGATTATCAAGAAATAGAAAAATATTAAAAACAAACCTTTATCATCTTCCTTCAGACATACATCACAGGCTTCAATAATTTGAGCTAAATCCACATGAAGTCCACCTTCTGAGTTCTCTTCTGAGATCTCAGCTCCTTTAGATTTCAGATAAGCACGAAGCTCAGCAGCCTGTGGAACCGAACAGTTGTTATATATGTCAAAACATAAGGTCTCAAACCTTTTGAAAAAAAGAGACAAGTATTAACTAATCTGCTTTAAAAGGCACCTCCCCCACTTCTTCCATAGAAGCCACAGGTTTTCCTCCCTCCACAAGGCCTGTGGCTCCAGGGATACTACCTACCATTTACATGGAGCCTCCTGTCACTTGTATTTTGTATTTCTAATACAATAATAAGTTTGTCCAGGAAAACTTAAAAAATAATTGAGCTACCACATCCAGTCATTTGGACATTTTCTACCCTACTACCTACATATAGTATTGAGACTTGGTAGTCAAATATTAATGCAGACAGCTTTAAAAACAATAAAATGAGACCAGGCACCAGTGGCTCACACCTACAATCCTAGGTACTCAGGAGCTGTGAGGACTGCAGTTCAAAGCAAGCCTTAGCAGAAAAGTCTGTGAGACTCATCTCTAATTTGCTAGTAAAAAGCCAGAAGTGGAGTTGTTGTGGCTCGTCTTGAGTGGAAAAAAGCTAAGGAACAGCACCCAGATTCTGAGTTCAAGCCTCAGTACTGGCCCAAGATGATGGTAATAAGAGAATAACAATAATAATGCCATTCTAACATGCCACAAATGATTCTGGGGCATTTACTATCTTAATGCCAATCATACTGACCATATGACCAGACATTAACACTTGGAGCAGTCAAGTACTTCCTTGAAAGGAACAGCTACTTAGAAATTCATGTATTACACCAATATTGTAACCTAACAAATGACGCTTTATAAGATCAATGACAAGAGCATCTTCATTCATGAATCCTTTTGTATGTTAAGAAAAACCCATTATTTTAAAGTAATATATAACCAATTACGAGTAGCAAGTTTACTTTGTTAAATCAGTATCTTTCTTACATTCCCACAAGTTATCTTAGACCAGCAAAGATGTGGAAGCCAAAACCCCCATCTTCGTGGAGTAGCAAGCGAAAAAAAGGACGAAGCTAAAACTTCGAGAAATAGTTTTCAATGCTACAGAATTACTATAATTTCACGTTTAGTTTAGCTCCCAACCAATGAGTTAAAACTTCTGTTATGGGGAAAACGAAATCCATCAGCCATCAGCCCTGAATACCAAAGAGCAAACCCCAAACTGTAAATTTCAAGGATCGGTATAGATCCAGATGGTGCTCCAGGCGTAATGGCTCAGAGCCTTTAAGGACAGACTGACAATACAGTTTGGAGTTACAGATCTCATCCCTGCACTAACAAGAACAGAAGACAACAGTCCACGTATGACAATACCAGTCTCCTTCGCCTTTGTGATTGCACAGTAGTAAGAACAGTTTTTGCAACTTTAATACAAAATGACTTTCCCGGCACACCGGAAGTGGCTGCAATCGACGGACGGAAGCAGTCACCATTCCTAATCAGCCGAAAAATACGGTCGTCCACACCGACGACAGCTGCAAGTCCCGACTCGCAGGAGGCTGGCAACGGACGGCGATGGCGGCTCGGCGCCCTCCGGCGACCCGGGCCCGCGGCCTCGCGACTCCCACGTGGGGGTGAAACCCGCGGATCCCCGCCCGCCG
>NW_012268438.1:7651-10810 GCF_000151885.1 Dipodomys ordii
AAAAAAAAAAAAAAAAAAAGAGAGATGTACTCATTACTTGCTTTATGTAACTGTAACCTCTCTGTATATCACCTCTACAACAATACAATATTTTTTTAAGCGAGCAAAGGGGCTGGGCATGGTGACAAACATCTGTAATCTCAACTACACAGGAGCTGAGTAGGGGGATTATGGTCTGAAGTAAGTCCTAGGCAGAAAGCTCAGAATCCTATCAGAAGAATAACTAAAGCAAAAAAGGGCATAACTATTTGGCATAACTGGTATTGTGCTTTCCTTGTAAGCATGAGCCCCTGAATTCAAACTCTACTACTTCCATAAACTAAAATTTCAAAAAGAGTGGGCAAAAACTTTGAGCACACTTTACTAAAGAATATGCACAGATAGGAGCTGGGAAGTTGGCTCAGTGGCAGAGCACTTGCCTTGCAATGCATGAAACCCTGGGTTTGATTCCTCAGCACCACATAAGCAAAAAGAAAAAAGCCGGAAGTGGCGCTGTGGCTCAAGTGGTAGGGCGCTAACCTTGAGCTGAAGTGCGCCCAGGCCCAGGGTTCAGGCCCCACAACTGGACCCCCCCCAAAAAAAAAAAGAATATGCACAGATATTCAGTAAGCAGAAGGAAACACAGCAACATGATTCTAGGAAAATGTGAGTTAAATGAAATTAGCACTATATATTTACAAGAATATCTAAAGTGAAAAAAATGTCTATACTGAATATTGGTGTATGTGTGTAGGACTTGGGATCTACATACATGCCAGGAATGCAAAATGGTTACAGTCACTTTTGCAAGACAGAAATAGTTCCTAAAAATTTTAACATACACAGCCTTTGGCCCAATTATTCTACTGTTTACCAAGAAAAACGTCAAATCCACACAAAAGACTTACACATGAATTTTTTGATGCAATTTTTATTGGAAAGATTACATGTTAGTCACATAAAATCCAATATAAAATTCTTTTTTTCCTTTTTTCAAATCTTTTTTATTGTAAAAATACTGTACAGAGGGGTTACAATTATATGAGTAAGGTAGTGTGTACATTCCCTATCGAGCATTGTTACCTCCTGCTTTATTTTCCCGTACTATCCCTTCCCTCCCCACCTCTCCAACTCCTCCTTCCGCCTGCCCCCCCCCAAGTTGTAAAGTTCGTTTTCAACATAGTGTCTTGTACATCTCGTTACAATGGGTCAACCTGTATCCTTATTTCAGCATTTTGTTATTTCACTTCCCCTCCCCAAATTAGAAAAATGCATATACAAGATGCAGGGCACTGACATCAAATACAGTGAAAATGGGTTATACTGTGGGGGAAGAACATACAAGAGAAAATAAAATCACAGAGTGCTTTTAAATACGTTAAAAACAATAGCAAGAAAGAAAAAACCACTTCCCACATAAAATTCTTACCGTCACTACTAATTTTAGGATCCTGTCAAACTGAAAAGAAACCCTTGTATCCATTAGCAGCCATTCTCCATTCCCCCTCCTCAACCCAAGGCCCTAGCAGCGGTTACTCTGCTCTCTCTCCTTCCATTTGCCTTTTCTAGACATTGCTTATAAATGAAAACATAAAATGTATGACCTTTTATGTCTGGCTTCTTTTACTTAGCAGGTTTTTAAGGCATATCCATGTTGAAACATATGTCAGTCCTTCATTCCTTTTTATAATAATATACCAGTGTTATTAATATTCCACTTTTTGTTTATCCAACCATCATTTGGTGGGTATTTGGGTTGTTTCTCAATTTGGGGGCTATCATCAA
This sequence comes from Dipodomys ordii, assembly GCF_000151885.1. NCBI lineage: Eukaryota > Metazoa > Chordata > Mammalia > Rodentia > Heteromyidae > Dipodomys > Dipodomys ordii. Next base: position 9,416 of record NW_012268438.1, read on the forward strand.
TAATGCTTCCATAAACACTCAGGTAGGAGATATTTGAGAATGTGTGTTTATATTCTCATGGCATACACCTATAAGAGGAGCCACTGAGTTCTGTGTTGACGTCATGTTTGGCTTTCAGGAGTTATTTTCCAAAAGGGACAGTCATTGTATTTTAAATATCCAAAACCTGAAAATAGGCCAACTGTTCATGGACAGATGAATGAAATCAATAAACAAATGGCCATACGGCAGCAGGTAATGAAACAGTGTGGGGCAATTGAATGATGAACTTTAGGAGCATGCAAAAAACATTCCTGTATCTTGGAGTCACTTTGCTGAGTAAAAGAAGCCAGACACATTCTCTGATGCCATTCATAGAGAAGTCAGGAAGAGTCAAACTAATCTTCATTGGCAGCACTATTCATTGCTCTTATTGCCTAGGAAATAGAAGCTGGACAAGAAAGAGGGAAAAATGATCACAAAGCTGCACAAGGGAACTTTTAGGTATGATAGATATGCCATTATTTTGATTGTGGTGACTATGTTAATGGTTGCATATACATGTGTATAAATGTACACACATCTCAAGTTGTATACTTCTAAAATATGTTATTTACTGATACTAGAATTTTATTTCAATATAAGAAAATGCTAGACAAAGCAAAACAAATATGTGGAAGAAAAGAGCTCAAAATATCTGGCTAGATTAAACTAAAAAATACTTTCTGAGCGCCAATGGCAAAGGCCTGTAATCCTAGCTACTTAGGAGGCTGAGATCAGAGGATCACAGTTCAAAGCTAGCATAGGTAGAAAAGTCTGTGAAACCCTTATCTACATCTAACCATCAAAAAGCCAGAAGTAGAGCTGTTGCTCAAATGGAAGAGCATTAGCTGTGAGCACAAAAGCTCAGGAAAAGTGCCCAGGCCCAGGCCCTGAGTTCAAGCCCCAGGATTGGCACAAGCACTTATGCATGTGCATGTGCATGCACACATATACACACACTCCATTCTTGGCTGGATGTGGTACATGTTAGTAATCTCAACACTTTGGAGGTAGAGTCCATAGGACAGTGAGTTTGAGATCAGCCTGGGCTATATACAGGGACTCTGTCTCAAATAACAACTAAAAAGCAAACAACAAAAACCAGGCAACCTAAAAACAACAACAACAACCCCCCCAAAAAAAAAACAAAAACCAAACAAGGTTTGGTACTGTAGGACAAGTGATAGAACACTAGAGCTTAGCATGCATAAGCCCTGGGTTCAATTCCAGAATGAAAAACAAATCATTCTCTTGTGAAATAACATTAATGCTGTAGAAGCTAACCATCATGGCAGCACAGGAGGATCACGAGATCAAGGTTCAGGCCAAACTAGCAAAATCCTATCTCAAAAACAAAGCAAAAGGGGCTGGGAG
>NW_012268438.1:10860-13632 GCF_000151885.1 Dipodomys ordii
CTTATAAATGAAAACATAAAATGTATGACCTTTTATGTCTGGCTTCTTTTACTTAGCAGGTTTTTAAGGCATATCCATGTTGAAACATATGTCAGTCCTTCATTCCTTTTTATAATAATATACCAGTGTTATTAATATTCCACTTTTTGTTTATCCAACCATCATTTGGTGGGTATTTGGGTTGTTTCTCAATTTGGGGGCTATCATCAATAATGCTTCCATAAACACTCAGGTAGGAGATATTTGAGAATGTGTGTTTATATTCTCATGGCATACACCTATAAGAGGAGCCACTGAGTTCTGTGTTGACGTCATGTTTGGCTTTCAGGAGTTATTTTCCAAAAGGGACAGTCATTGTATTTTAAATATCCAAAACCTGAAAATAGGCCAACTGTTCATGGACAGATGAATGAAATCAATAAACAAATGGCCATACGGCAGCAGGTAATGAAACAGTGTGGGGCAATTGAATGATGAACTTTAGGAGCATGCAAAAAACATTCCTGTATCTTGGAGTCACTTTGCTGAGTAAAAGAAGCCAGACACATTCTCTGATGCCATTCATAGAGAAGTCAGGAAGAGTCAAACTAATCTTCATTGGCAGCACTATTCATTGCTCTTATTGCCTAGGAAATAGAAGCTGGACAAGAAAGAGGGAAAAATGATCACAAAGCTGCACAAGGGAACTTTTAGGTATGATAGATATGCCATTATTTTGATTGTGGTGACTATGTTAATGGTTGCATATACATGTGTATAAATGTACACACATCTCAAGTTGTATACTTCTAAAATATGTTATTTACTGATACTAGAATTTTATTTCAATATAAGAAAATGCTAGACAAAGCAAAACAAATATGTGGAAGAAAAGAGCTCAAAATATCTGGCTAGATTAAACTAAAAAATACTTTCTGAGCGCCAATGGCAAAGGCCTGTAATCCTAGCTACTTAGGAGGCTGAGATCAGAGGATCACAGTTCAAAGCTAGCATAGGTAGAAAAGTCTGTGAAACCCTTATCTACATCTAACCATCAAAAAGCCAGAAGTAGAGCTGTTGCTCAAATGGAAGAGCATTAGCTGTGAGCACAAAAGCTCAGGAAAAGTGCCCAGGCCCAGGCCCTGAGTTCAAGCCCCAGGATTGGCACAAGCACTTATGCATGTGCATGTGCATGCACACATATACACACACTCCATTCTTGGCTGGATGTGGTACATGTTAGTAATCTCAACACTTTGGAGGTAGAGTCCATAGGACAGTGAGTTTGAGATCAGCCTGGGCTATATACAGGGACTCTGTCTCAAATAACAACTAAAAAGCAAACAACAAAAACCAGGCAACCTAAAAACAACAACAACAACCCCCCCAAAAAAAAAACAAAAACCAAACAAGGTTTGGTACTGTAGGACAAGTGATAGAACACTAGAGCTTAGCATGCATAAGCCCTGGGTTCAATTCCAGAATGAAAAACAAATCATTCTCTTGTGAAATAACATTAATGCTGTAGAAGCTAACCATCATGGCAGCACAGGAGGATCACGAGATCAAGGTTCAGGCCAAACTAGCAAAATCCTATCTCAAAAACAAAGCAAAAGGGGCTGGGAGCGAGATAGATTCAGGTGGTAAAACACTTACCTAGAATGCATAAGGCCCTACGTTCAATTCCCAGTATTGCAATTAAATTAATTAACTTTAAAAAAAAGTAAGTCATAGTGCCCATGCCTGTGCTCCCACCTACTCAGGAGGCAGTGATCAGCAAGATCTTGGTTTCATGACAGCTGGGCAAAAAATTAGGGATGACCACGTCTCAACCAATAATATAAACATAGTGGCACTCACCTGAAATCCCACAATATATGAGGCTCTAGGTAGGAGGATTGCAGTCTGTCCTGGACAAACACTTGAGACCTACCTTAAAAATACCTAAATTGTGACTCATGTAGTACTTTTCTAACAAGTGTGAGGCCCAAATTCCAACTCCAGTACAGAAAGAGGAGGTAAGGGGATGGGGAGGGAGAGAGAGAGAGGAGAGGGGAGAGAGGAAAGAGAAAGAGGAAGGAAGAATGAAAGGAGGAAGGAAGGAAGGAAGGAAGGAAGGAAGGAAGGAAGGAAGGAAGGAAGGAAGGAAGGAAGGAAAGAAAGAAAAACTGAACTTGAAGATAGAGAACTTGTGTATGGAACTCTACATTTCCTGCTCCTACCTCAGTACTCAGCCCCTGAGAATCAACATATATCTGTTGGTACTGAAGGAATAATCTCTGACCATCTTACTGCTGAATTCTAGGAATGCAAACTGAAACATATCTTTCACTGACTGATTAAAAGCCTTGCTCGTTTTAGTATTTTTCTTAATTCTGTGGTCCTTGTGAAGTAAAAGAACATTGTGGTGTGAAAGATTAAGTGCAGAAGAGTAAACTTTAGTTCTTAAAAAAGTAGTATTTGTCTCTATTATGTGCCAGGAACTGTTGTAAAATCAAGTGCTGTATTTTAAGTGAGGATAGGAATGGTTTTGGTGTCCCAGCTAAAATCTATTTTTCTGAACATGTCTAATTCTCAGAACTTAGAACTTTGAGTTTCACTCTTGATAGCTTTGGGGAGAGGAGCCACTCCGTAGTGATGGAAGTGCCAGTCTCATGGATGTGGTATGAATTCTGTATGCTGATGCTTTATGTTGATCTTATTTTGCTGTGCTGGGATCAGGCTTAGGGCTTGGCACATGCTAGGCAAGCACTTTATCATTAAGCTATAGTCTGAGCCCTGTATTCTTTTTTT
>NW_012268439.1:0-2223 GCF_000151885.1 Dipodomys ordii
CCCATAGCAATCCTCTCTCTGCTCTTCAGGTACCTTTGGGAAAGTATGTAAAAGAGATAAAGAATTATATTGTACCATTCATAAGGAAGTGGAAAGACTTGGAAAAATTATATTACATGAAGTAAGCCATACCCAAAAAAATGCAGGTTGCATGGTTTCCCTCATTTATGCGAGCTAGAAGATGCCTATAAATCTACAAGTGAACACATTGGGTGGCACTTAAGTGGTTACAAGTGAATTAACTGAAGTATACTAGACTCTATGGAGAGTCTACATTATGTAAATCATTAGAAAGACTAAGTCAAGACCCAACAAAATAAGTACCAGGAAATGGGTACTTGCAGGGGTTGGGGGAAAGGGTAGGGGGCAAAGAATAAACTGGGGAATTGAGTAGAATGTAGGCAAGAATGCACTGCATATGCCACAGAACTGAGAGAAATAAGTGAGAGATTGAGTCAAAGGAGGCTAAAGATGTTGAAGGGATGACACAGATCAAGATGTATTATATACATTGCATACATAAATTGCTTTGTTAAAAGGTAAAAAATTCAACACATAGCATAAAAGTTAAGAAAAGTGATGGAAAGAGGGATGAAAGGTGTGAGTGAGAATGTTAAAAGGGGTGACATTCATCAAGAGTCCCTATAGTCATAAACTGATTTGTTGAATAGCAACTCCTTTGTACAATAACTTAAGCAAAATAAAATTATATTTAAAAAATAAGATAGAGTTACCAGATTTGGGGGTTGGATGAATATCCAGCTTTTTAGTAGCATGGAACTCATTGGCTAAATTTCATATGTACCACTACAATTTTAAAATGTATTTTTCTTGTATAAATGTAACTTTCATTAAAATATTTTTATTTACATATCTGGTCCTGTATTATCTTTGGCATAGAAAAGTCTTGAAGGACATGCAAGCCTTTGGATTTATTACCACAGATGCGCATCCATGGAATAATTAACCTCCCTCCCCAACCCCGGGTTGTAGAAGTTCATGTTTTGCCACAGTTCCAAGAGGGTTAGGAATGCTGACGTTTTGCAAAAGTAATATTTTCTAATAAAGCTTATGAAAGAATCATCTGTGACCTGAAAGATATAACTTCACTTTCTACTCTTTCCTTAAGAGAGTTACTCTTTTGAATGAAAACATTATTATGCTTCATTTTTTTTTTTAGTAGCTTAACTAGGAAACTCCCTCGATGTTTTACTCTTGGAAGGCTGATCAAGGCTACAAAATCTCTAGATTTTGTCCTCTAGGACATTGCATTCTTCAGGTAAAGATATAAAGGAATGTGGGGCAAGAAATGCCCATGTGTTCTGAAGCCTCCTTAATTTGTTTTATGTGAAGACCTATCATCTTGGTGTATTAGCACAAAGGGTTTTTTTTTTAAATATAGATGCAAATATATTTCTCTCATTATGTCACAGAGCTGGCAAATTGAAGCCAATATTAGGAAAAAATTAAGGAAAAGTTATTAGGAATTTTTCCTATTAGGAAAAGTTTGAGGAAACAGTATCTGCTATTGAATTTTTTTCTCGTTAATGGAAGAGTCTTAGGGACTTTCTTATTCAGGCTTGCTTTGAATCTCAGTCTTCCAAGTATCAGCCTCCTGCATAGCTAGAATTACAAATGTGTTAGCTCCTTTTTCCATGGGAATAAACTATGTGTCTCAATTTTAGATACTGTGTTCATTTTGTTGAATGAATAAAGTGTGGTGCATAGGCACCATTTCCAGGATTAAACTAGACATGATCATGTTGAACTAAATAAGCCAAACTCAAAAGGTTAAAACATTGTATGTTTTGCTCATCTACAGAATCTAGACCAAAAAGATATACATATTCATAGACACACACATATGTATATACACTCATATATATACACATACATAGAGCAGATGATAACTATGGGACTGTTTGACAAGAATGATAGAAAGGAAAGAGAATGATGGAAGGTGAACAATATCAAAATACAGTGTGTAAGCATAAAGAATCTCATTGAACAATAGGAAGAGGGGAAACAATAAGAGCAATAGAGAGGATTAATATGATAAACTGTAATGTATGCACATGTTAAATACTGTGATGACATCCATTATATGTAACATTTAATTAAAAGTAATGTGATTATTCTTTAGGAGCAAAATTGAAGGTAGTATACCTTTTACAAGCTACTCCTATCTTATGTATAACACTTGTTCTTGTATTGACACATTCT
>NW_012268439.1:7988-10868 GCF_000151885.1 Dipodomys ordii
TAGATAAGGAAAGCACAGCAGGGCATACATCAGAAGAAAGAAGGCTTTGGTGGCTCATATCTATCACACCTGGATGGGTGTCATGACGGCAGTAGTCTAGAATCTCAAGCTTTGTTTGTAAATTGTATGGTACCCTGAGGTTCCCGAACCATTACAGAATAGAAAACATATTCCATATAGAATCCACTCCTACCGCTTTAAGATTAAGAAAGATGATCTTGGGGCTGGAAAGGTGGCTCAGTGGCAGAATGCTTGCTTAATGCATGAGGCCCTGGGTTCAATTCCTCAGCACCACATAAGGAGAAAAAAGCCAGAAGTAGCACTGTGGCTCAAGTGGTAGAATTCTAGCCTTGAGCTGAAGAGCTGAGGGACAGCGTCCAGGCCCAGAGTTCAGGCCCCATGACCACCAACAACAACAAAAAAAGGAAAGATGATCTTGGAAAATACTTTTAGAAACAGAGAAAAGATATTTTATAAATAAATACTGGACTATATTTTAGATGGAATCTTAAACTAATGATACTCCCTCTAACACTTTTTTGTTTAAACTCTTATTTTACATATGTCATTATACATTTTAGATCACTTCAGCTTTACAGGATGATGTATTTTAATTTCCTTCATTTGAAGGATTATTTAGTCATGTAAAATCTTTGCCAATGAGTGCTGCTTTATTCCTGTTTGTACTGTTAAAGTTCAGCCAGATGGACCTCATCCAAGGCCTTATTTCTGTCAGACATTTGAACAGCTGGGATTCTGTAGTTTCTGAGTCTGAGTCAAAGGATCTGCAAAGCTCTTATCAACAAGGGCCGTGAGCTCTCATGATCTCTCTCAGTAGCTTTATATTCATATAGTTTCATCTGAAAAACACCTGGACTGTGCCAGAATGGAAGAGAGAGAGGGAATTGAACCTAATATTTGGTGCTTAGCATTTCAGGACACCTGTGATTGCTTTACTAGATTCATTTTAGAAAATTGTGATTATGTCATTATTTCATCTTATGAAGTTGTTTGGCAGGAAACATAGACTTAAGTAGGTCTAGGATGGAATTTTCTTTCAGAAGTGTTAAGATTCTCCATGTTTAACTTAGATTGCTAAGTGGAAGATAATTAAGACAAGTTGGTGCTGGTTAACATGTGAAGATTATCTTAAGGATTAAAAGTCATTTTCTGTACTACTGAGAGTGGAAATTGTCATTTAAAATTTGAAAAGTAGATTTAAACAAACCTGTTTTCTATTGTCAGTTTTCAATATATAATTTTCATGAAAACCAAGTTTAAAGATTTTGTAAAAGTAAAATACAACTTGTTGCATGTTGCTGTTGTAGAATATGCTAAGAGTCTAAGCAAATTCCATGTTCAGATTGTAACTAATAGTTTTGATGCAGATAAAGTTATTTTAAAATCAGAATGACCTTTAAAAATCCAAAAATACTAGATAGTAAAAATACTTTCAGTAAAGAGTTATAATAACAAAAACATTGTAATGTAGTTTTTATTAGAAGTAAGGTGAAAAGGTTTAAAGATTGAGAGTCTTGGAATAATACAATGCATGATATATGAATCACACTTCATAGCAGTTGATTTGGGCAGCTCATTAATTACAAATTAAGCCTTAGAAGGAGTTAGAGTATTAAACTATAAAATGCGAACATGCAAATGGCTTTATATGTAGTTTTCAGAAGTCGTTCCTTTTTTTTTCCCCCTCATCGTGGGGCTTGAACTTTGGGCCTGGGTACTGTCCTTGAGCTATTTTGCTTAAGACTAGAGCTCTACTACTTGAGTACAGCACCACTCCAGCTTTTGGTGAATAGTTTATTTGGGATAAGAGTCTCAAGAACTTTTCTGCCTCGGCTGGCTTTGAATCTGGATCCTCTGCTCTTAGTCTCCTGAGTAGCTAGGAGTATTGATAAGAGCTACTGGCACCCGGCTTCAAATTGTTTTCATTAGAGCTAACATTTGGAAAATTATTAATCTTGACAAAAAATGAAAGACTAAGAAAGATGATCTTGGAAAATACTTTAAGAAACAGAGAAAAGGCATTTTATAAATAAAAAATGGACAATATTTTAGATGGAATCTTAAACTAATGATAGTCCTCTAACATTTTATGTTTAAACTCTTATTTTACATATGTCATTATACATTATAGTTCACTTCTACTTTACAGGATGATGCATTTTAATTTCCTTCATTTGGAAGATTATTATTATATAAGAAGAAGGGCCTAAAATGATTTGTACCAATTATTAGTTTTATTATTTGCTAAGATATATTTTTATATAATAAAACTCAAATGGGATTTAATTCAGTAAAATTTGACTTTGTAACCATAACTCCAAATTTTGAACATTTTCATGTCTCCAGCATTTCCTCATGGCCCAGGAGACATTAACACTTTCATCATATGACTGTGTTGCAATTTCTATTGTCTTATATTAGTTTTGCTTGCTCCTGAACCTGATATAAATAGAATCACCTAATATGAACACAATTTTGGTCTGGTTTCTTTGGCTTCCCATACTTTTGAGGTTTTATCTATGCAGATTTGTGTAACAGTACTTGATGTATCTTGGTAATTTGAGTACTATTTCATGTATGAATATATTAAAATTTGTTTATTAATTTTCCAGTGTTTCCATTTGGGCATGAAATAAAGTGAATAACGTTAATGAATATTCTTGTTTAGCATTTTTGTCTTCTGTGGACACATTTATCATTTTCTTGGATAAATACTACAATGTAAAATTTTGTAGTCATAAAGAATATTTAACTTTATGGAAAACTTCCAAAGTAATTTTCAAGATGATAATAAATTCTTCTCACTACCATCAGCAAAAGAGAAGAATTGACTTTGCTTCAATTCTTTTTTTTTTATTT
>NW_012268439.1:14458-14788 GCF_000151885.1 Dipodomys ordii
ACAGCAATTGTGCATTACTCTTGAGCATTTATCTAGTTCTTGAATTTCTTTGTGCTCTGCATTGCCACTCAGATGGATTCTCCAGTTCTGAATTTGGACATAAATTTGTGGAATAGCACACTCTTTTATATTGTTTCTTCTCACTCTCCAGAGCTAGATAATTCAGTGGAGCATTTTTCAAATTTTGCCTAACCCTGGAGTTCCAAGTAATTCAAATATTTCTCCACATTTTTTAAAATTTTTTGTGAACATACTGTACAGAGGGGTTACAATTACATGGGCAAGATAATGAGTACATTTCTTATCAAGCATTGCAGCCTCCTCCTTTGT
>NW_012268440.1:0-359 GCF_000151885.1 Dipodomys ordii
TGGTGCTGAGGAATCGAACCCAGGGCCTCAGGCATGCAAGGCAAGCACTCTACCACTGAGCCACCTTCCCAGCCCTCTTTCTTTTTTTTGTCAGTCCTGGGGCTTTAACTCTGGGCCTGGGCCCTGTCCTTGAGCTCTTCAGCTCAAGGCAAGTGCTCTACCACTTGAGCCACAGCACCACTTCTGGTTTTCTGGTGGTTAATTGGAGATAAAAGTCTCATGGACTTTTCTGACCGGGCTGGCTTTGAACCGTGGTCCTCAGATCTCAGCCTCCTGAGTAGCTAGGATTACAGGTGTGAGCCATGGGTGCTTGGCTGGATATCCAATTTTCTTTTTTTTTTTAATTTTTTTTTTTTTTT
>NW_012268440.1:664-5162 GCF_000151885.1 Dipodomys ordii
AGGGCCTCATGCATGCAACGCAAGCACTCTACCACTGAGCCATCTTCCCAGCCCTAGGTGTCTCTTTTTATTCTGATAATACTTTGTTTTGATTACTTCTGCTTTGTAGTATGTTCTGAAACCAGATAACATAATACCTCTTGCTTTGTTTTACTTTACTTAAAATTGAATTTGGCTATCTGGGGTTTTGGTGGTTCTATATAAATTTTTTGCATTATTTTTTCCAATTCTGTGAAGAAAATCATTGGTGCCTTTTTAATAACTATTGCCTTTTATCTGTAATTTGCTTTGAGTAATATGGACAATTTAACAATATTGATTCTTCTAATCTATGGATACTGGATATCTTTTCAACTTTTTATGACCTCTTCAATTTTTTAAATCAGTGTTTTATAATTTTTTTTTGGGGTCCAGTTGTGGGGCCTGAACTCTGGGCCTAGGTGCTGTCCCTCAGCTCTTCAGCTCAAGGCTAGCGCTCGACCACTTGAGCCACAGCACCACTTCCAGCTTTTTTCTTTTTGCTTATGTGGTGCTGAGGAACCGAACCCAGGGCCTCAGGCATGCAAGGCAAGCTCTCTACCACTGAGCCACCTTCCCAGCCCCGTGTTTTATAATTTTTATTATTTCGATCTCTCCCACTCCTTTCAGTAAATTTCTTCATAGGAAGTTTATTTCTTTTTTGTGGTAAGGTTTTTTTTAATATATATTTTTATTGTAAAGATAATGTACAGAGGGGTTGCAGTTACATAAGCAAGGTAATGAGTCCATTTCCTATGGAGCATTGTTACACCCTCATTTATTTTTCCCCTACCATCCCTTTCCTCCCCACCTCCCCAAGTCCTCCCTCCCCTCTCCCACTGAGGAAGTTTATTTTTATAACTAGAATAAATTATTTTATTTGCATTTCAGATTTGTATTAGCACTAGTAGTATTGCTACTATTTTTGTACATTTTATATCTTATAACTTTGAGATATTAATTAGTTCTAATAGTTTCTTGGTAGAAGCTTAACAGTTTTCTATATATATAGGATGATGTCATCTACAAACAGCGACAATTTGAAATATCTTCCAATTTGAGTAGACTATTTGTTTTTCTTGCCTGGTGGCTCTGGTTGGGATTTCCAGTTCTATGTTGAATAAAAATGGGGACATTGAGAAAGTAAGTATGTTTATCTCTTTCCAGATCTGGAAAGTTTTCAGATTTCCCCTATCCAAAATAATGTTCATTGCCAGCCTATTATTAATAGCCCTTATTATGTTGAGGTACATTCCTTTTTTTTTTTGGTCAGTCGTGGGGCTTGAACTCTGGGCCTGGGCGCTGTCCTTGCGCTCTTCAGCTCAAGGCGAGAGCTCTACCGCTTGAGCCACAGCACCACTTCCGGTCAGGGTAATGCTGGAATCATAAAATATGTCTAGAAGAATTCTTCCCTCTTCTGTTTTTTTTGGAATTACTTAAGGATATTAATTCTTCAAGGGTATGGTAGAAGTCAGCAATGAAGCCATCTGGTCATAGCATTTTCTTTGATAGGAGGCTTTTTTTTTTACTGATTAAATCTTCTTACTTGTTATTAGTTTCTTCATTTTTTCAATTGCATTATGATTCAAACCTGGTAAGGACAAATCCCTAGATACATACTCCATACTAAGACTGAGTCATGAAGAAATAGCTTTGAATTTGTCCATTTTCTCTAAATTATCAAATGTTTGGAATTTGATTATTCATAATAATCTCTAGTGTGTTTCTGTGGTGTCAGATTTATATTACCTGTTTCACTTCTGATTTTATTTGAACCTTTTCCTTTTTTCTTAGTCTACTTGTCTATTTTCTTTCCTTTCCTTTCCTTCATATTTTTACATTTATTTTTTGTGCCAGTCCTAGGGCTTGAATTGTAGTGGGCACTGTCCCTGAACCTTTTTGGTCAAGGCTAGTGTTCTACCACTTGAACCATAGCATCACTTCTTTTTGTTGCTTAATTGGAGATAAAAATATCAACTTTCCTGATCTGATTGGCTTTGAACCTCAGTCCTCAACCTCCTGAGTACTTAGGATTACAGATGTGAGCCCCTGTCAATGAGCATTCTTTTCTATTTGACCGTCATGGAGCTTGAACTCTGGGCCTGGGCGCTCAGCTCTTCAGCTCAAGGCTAGCGCTCTTACCACTTGAGCCACAGCACCACTTCCAGTTTTCTGATGGTTAATTGGAGATGAGAGTCTCATGGACTTTCCTGCCCATGCTGGCTTTGAACTGCAATCCTCAGATCTCAGTTTCCTGAGTAGCTAGCATTACAGACGTGAGCCACCACCCCTCCCCTCAAGTCTTTTTTTTTTTTCCAGACTATTTCTCTACAACATGAGTCACATCTTTACTTTCTGCTCTTTGGTGGTTAATTAGAGATCCTCAGATCTCAGCCTCTTGAGTAGCTAAGATTAAAGGAGTGAGCCACCAGTGTCCGGGTTCTTTTCTAATTTTTCATTTACTTTTATCATAATTGTACAAAAAGGTTTCAACTCAACATGTCAGTTTATGAGAACAATAATCTTGATCAATGACACTTGTCTCATTTTTTTGGGGGGGTCCGGTCGTGGGGCCTGAACTCTGGGCCTGGGCACTGTCCCTCAGCTCTTCAGCTCAAGGCTAGTGCTCTACCACTTGAGCCACAGCGCCACTTCCGGCTTTTTGTTCTGCTTATGAGGTGCTGGGGAATCGAACCCAAGGCCTCAAGCATGCAAGGCAAGCGCTCTACCACTGAGCCACCTTCCCAGCCCACTCTTCTCATTTTTGAAGTCAAAACAGTGAATGTTTGTAATCCACTATCTTGTCTTGCCTTCCTTTCTGATATGAGTTCAATTTTTTAAAGTTTGTTGAGATTTCTCAAAGTATGGTGACTCATAACTGTAATTCTAGCTAGGGAGGCTGAGATTGAAAGTATTACTGTTCAAGGATGGCTTTAGCTAAATGTTCACAAGATCATCCCACCAATAAAACAAAGAAACAAGCAAAACAAAACAACAACAGAAAATGGGCACAGTGGCGTGTATAGTAAGTGAAAATAGAAGGATGGTGGTCTAGGCCAAACTTAGGTAAATATGAGACCCTATTGAAAAACAATGAACACAAAAAGGGATAGAATAGTAGGCTCTTCACCTAGGAACCCAAGGCCCATAGTTCATACCCCAGTTCTGTCTAAAAAAAAGTGTTGGAATTTCTTTTGTAGCTTTTCATATGACCTATCCTGAGGAACATTCCATGTACTGGTGCTAAATATATGTTTTCAGCATTTATTGGATGGAATATTCTGTAGAATTATCTGTTTGGTCTAGGATGCAATTCAACTCTGGTTTGTTGATTTTCTATCTAGTGATCTCATTGCCAAGGGGACTCTATCCTTTCCATTAGGTATATTAATACTTGCTTTTAATATTTGTGCTCTCTGATAATGGGCACATATGGATTTAGAGTTTTTGTTTCATCAATGAGCTAAAAATTTGTCCCTTTTTACTGCTTTTATTTTAAAGTCTGTTTTATCTAATCTTAGCATGGTTACTCCAGCTTTCTTTTGAGTTACATTTACATGGAATATCTTATTTAATTTGCTTATTTTTTAATCTATCTGTATTCTTAGAAATAAAGCAAGTTCCTTGTAAGCAACATATAGTTGTATCTGTTTTTGAAAAATCTATTCAGCAAGCCATGTTTTTAAATTAAATATTTGGATATGTTTTTATCCAAGGTAATTATTGATAGGTAAGGTCTTCAGAAATTATGTAATTTTTCTACATTTTTTATAGACTCCTTTTTCTTTTTTCTTACCATATGGTCTTTTTTGGTGTAAGTTAATTACTCTAGTAGCATGCTTCAATTATTTCCTTATTATTTGGCTTGTCTGTTACAGATTTTTAGTTGAAATTTAAAAATATCTTTTAATTATAGCAAAGTAAAAAGTGAGAGCTTCTTAACTTGATCATACCTATAAGGACAAACAAAAGAGCAAGAGAAAATATAATTACAAGAAAACTCTCTAGTTGCATTCAATTCTTGTCCACATTTAGAATTCTTGATACTTCATTTAACATCTTTTAATGTTGCCTAGCACTTAAATGCTTGTCATTATTATTTTTAATTTTCATTTTAGTCTTTATGCTAAAGATATGAATAATAGCTGAACTATGCTTCCAGTATTAGAGCATTCTGAATCTGAATACTTATTCTAAATAGTTATATTTTATAGTTATATATGTTCTCTTACTCATTAATGTTTCTTTCCATTTGAATAACTTCCTTTAGCATTTCTTGTAGAACAGGTCTGGTGGAGACATTCTCTCCGGTTTTATTTGTCTTGCAAAGTCTATCCCTCTTTCATTTCTAAAGGATGACATTGCTGGGTACAGTATTGTCAGCTGAGTTTTATTTCTTTTAGTACTGTGAAAATCTCATGCTGCTTTCATAGTCTTAAAGTTTCTGCTGAGAAATTGGCTGTCAGGAAAATTGGTACAT
>NW_012268440.1:19427-20453 GCF_000151885.1 Dipodomys ordii
CAGGGCCTCAGGCATGCAAGGCAAGCACTCTACCACTGAGCCACCTTCCCCACCCCTCTAGATATTCTTTATTCCATACCCTCACCATTTTCTACCCTTCCTAAGCCTCCTCTATATCCTAGGAGATTTACCACTATGAACTGAATGTTCTTGGTTTATCATTGGTTTAAGGAGTAGAACATGGTAGGAACTCAGGAAATGGAGGGAGAGAGGGGTCAGGGTGTTTCTTTCCCTCTCTCATGCTGCTATGGCAGTAGCTGCATTGCTACAAAATGAGTGTTCCCTCTGAGTAACTATTCATCCACAGCTATCACATTTTCAGGACCGTGAAAATTCTTATTTCTTCCCTTGACTATTTGGCAGTAGGGATGGTAATGGTTTACCACTCAAGCCTCATTTCTTTCTGTAACCATGACCACTCTTGCAAATAGTATGTTCACAAACTCATTTTCTCTGAACTATTTGGAGTGGATTATTTTCGCCAAGCACCTTCCAGTAAAGTCTATTCATGTCTTCAAGCTTTGCTGTATCCCCATGAGTTTTAAAGAACAATAATGTTGGAAGTGCAAACCTCACGGGTATTTTGCTGTGTCTTTCTGGACTGTTCTACAGTACTTGGAGATAGAACATTTAGGAAAGACTCATTTAGGAAGGTTACCTTTTTTGAAAGAACTTCAAGAATGTGCAGAAATAATACTTGGGCATGACAGAAAAATTAGGAAATGACAAAGAAGAAAATTAGAAATCTTGAGTAATCCTATTCAATAACAATACACACTATTTAACATTTTTATTTTATTTTATTTTGTCAATTATGAGGCTTGAACTCTGGGCCTCAGTGCTGTCCCTCAACTCTTCAGCTCAAGGCTAGCACTCTACCACTTGAGCTACAGTGCCACTTCTGGCTTTTTCTACTTTGTGGTGCTGAGGAATCAAACCCAGGGCCTCATGCATGCAAGGCAAAGCACTCTATCACTGAGCCACTTTCCCAGCCCAACAATACACATTATTTGACTTTTTTTTTTT
>NW_012268441.1:0-3059 GCF_000151885.1 Dipodomys ordii
TAGTTTGTGTAAATATGAAGGTCTTAGCTAATGACTATGGGTACTGGGCCTGGCATTAGACTAGCATCTCATTGTGTGTGTGTGTGTGTGTGTGTTGGTCGTGGGGCTTGAACTCTGGGCTTGGGCGCTGTCCCTCAGCTCTTCAGCTCAAGGCAAGTGCTCTACCACTTGAGCCATGGTGCCACTTCCAGTTTTCTAGTGGTTTATTGGAGATAAGAGTCTCATGGACTTTCCTGCCTGGGCTGGATTTGAACCGTGATCCTCAGATCTCAGCCTCCTGAGTAGCTAGGATTACAGGCATGAGCCACCAGCTCCTGGCTAGCATTTCATTCTTGCATGTGCTTAGCTAGCTGATGTTGGTTCCCAAGTATAGCTTGGACTTCTGTAGCTGATTTGGTGGTTTTCCCATAATTTCTCTTCTCAATCCTGTCACCAGAGCTATGTTTCCTATACTGCCCCCTAGGGTCATAGGACAAGCTATTAGTCTTTGAAAATTGCCATAGTGGCTTACCATTGAAGCTTTAGAAAACTGATATTTGTGTACCTAGCAAAACTCTAACTTTCCTTTGGAGTTCTCACTTCTGTAACATCATATTCAGAACTGATACAATGCAAATTATTGACGTTAGGTGCTAATTGACCATGCGGAGCCTGACCCTCAGAGTGTAGGGGTGTAGCAAACCCACTTAAATAGATAGGAAGTACAAAAGCTAACTAGTGCTTCTTCTATTATAATCAAATATATTTGGGGGAATAAAGTTGTTTCTGCATAATTGCGCTACATATCATGGTGTAAAATAGAAGATGGAATTTTACACTGTTGTCCAGTGATGACTGTGTAAAATCACACATTTAATGAAAAATGGTGTGAGTGTGCAAAAATAGCTACAGAGCACACGAGGGGAGGAGGAATATAGATGATCTCTATTTTGCCAGTAGTACCTTGCTTCAGTAAATACACATATTTATGTCACATACATACATACATATGTATATATATATATATATATATATATATATATATATAGTCAATAATTAGGAGAGTCTGGCCATATGTACTTTGGTGAGATTATCCTGATGCAGAACAGCATGACCTAATGGTAAGAAGCATGGCTTCTGGAAGTTCAAATCCTGGCTCTTCTACTGAGGAGCTGTGTGACCTTGTACAAGTAACTCAGCTCTCTCTCTCTCTCTCTCTGCTTGAGTTTCATTGTCTATAAAATAGATAATTCAGTGTTAAGTGAATATGAAGCTGACTAAGGCATGGGATTGTTAACAGATTGAAAAGAACTCATATTTACACAGCAGCTAGAATAGGACCTGCTACATGAAATGTAAACTAAGAAACAGGAGTCAACAAATGCAGGTAACATATATTGGGTTCTTGATGCCTGTCCGTCACTGAATTGAGTACAGTTCAGGATTCTTGTCTAGTTCTCAACACCCTAGAAGTTTTCCCATTCCACATATTTGGATAATGAAGAGCAGAGAAATTGAGCAAATGGTTCAGGATAGTCCCCGGAATAGAACTTAAATGCAGGCAAACATCCCTAGCTCCCATGCTCTCAAGTATCATCACGTGCTAGAAATGAGAAAGAAGAATTGCCAGGCCAGCCTCCAACTCATGGTTTAAACTACTGTAGATAGAATGGGTATCACATTCAGTTCAAGAGTGATGAATAGGCTTGGGGAGTCCGTAGTCATGGCAGCTGTACAACATTGTGAACCTACTTAATAGCGCTGAACCGCATATGTTGAAATGGTAAATGCTGATATGTATAGTTTGCCACAAAAAAAGGGTTATAGGTACAAGGACAAATGACTCCCACGCACAGATTGGAGCTTTGTATGCACTGTCAATCACTATAACAACCTGGGTGCTAGGCAAATAGCCTACCTTCTCCTTGAAGGTGACCTTTCTTCCTGAAACTGAGATTCTTCCAGCTTTATTTAAAAAAAGCATTTGATGCAAATTCAGGGTGTGATGAAATCTCCCTGTGGCAAGCAAAGAATAACTGTCCCTCCTGTAAGTTGAGAGGCGTAATTGTATTTTCTACCCTGATAATAAAGTTCCTTGCATATTTTAAAGCCTAAAGTGAGAAAACAGAGAGGCAGAGAGTTCAGGAGGGATTTTGTTTTCAGTGAATAATAATTTCATAAGATTAAGGCAATGGGAAAGGAGCATGAATTAAATCAAGGGGAAATATTAAGAAATATAAATTAAGTGTAATTTGTTTTTATTTTTTTTGTTTTTATTGAAGTCACTGAGCAGCTCATTGTCTAGCTGTCAGGTTAGAAAAATTATGGCTTTGAAAATTGCCATAGTGGCTTACCATTGATGCTTTAGAAAACTGTAATTGTTTGGCAACGATGCTGTGAAGGCTCTAGCAATATGCTGTGGTCATTTTGCTTTAATTGTGAAAACAAAACTGTTGGGCACTTAATTGGTAATGAGGAGACTATTATGGGATGTCCATGATTATTTGTTTTGACGGTATCCATGTGTTGAACCCAAAACATGGATGTGAGACTAAATCTGTATCAATAAAATGAATCATGAAATAGAGCAATGTACATGAGATATTTCCTGGTTTCGTCCAAGAAGATAAGGGCAAACACCTCTGATTTAAAGAACTGTTGCCACTCACACATACCTTGAAAATATTAAAAGCATTTCTAAAAACGTACAGCAGTAGAGCTCACTGGACACTGATGAAAGTGAACCATACAACTTGTGGGTGGAGACAGGAGGGAGGGACTGGGAGAGAGTGAGGGAACAGAAGACACTGTACAAAAGGAAATGCACTCACTACCTGACTCGTAATTGTAATCCCTCTGTACATCACCTTTATTATAACAATGAAGTAAATGCATAAAAATGAAGCTCTTAATATGGTCAAAAGCATTTCTACCTTGTTATTAACCATTGCAAATGCACTCTGCAAAAGCAGATTCCAATATAGTCCCTCACATATACTGTTCTTTTTCTGATAAACAGAACAAAAAGCCAAAATGAAACAAATTGTTGCAACAAATGAATGCCTGGACGTGGTACCTTA
>NW_012268441.1:3509-6128 GCF_000151885.1 Dipodomys ordii
TTCCTTCCTTCCTTCCTTCCTTCCTTCCTTCCTTCCTTCCTTCCTTCCTTCCTTCCTGTGCACTACTAGGGAGAGAACCTAGGGCCTTAAACACACTAGGCAAGCACTCTACTACTAAGCTATACTAACTATGCAATGAAATAAAACATTTAATATTTGAGAAAAGAATGCAAGCTAGAAATACTTCTTGTTGCTGATGCTATTTTAGCTTTAGTAGACTTAGAAATGTGAAAGCCTTAATTATATACTATAAAATGGATTTGTATCCTAAAAATACCCCGGTACTGTCATCATGAAGTCACTGTCACTACTTCTGAATAAAATAAATAAGAAGAGAAGAGGAAGGGAAGGAAAGAGGAAGAAGGGAAAGGGGAGGGGAAAAGAAGAGAAGGGAGAGGAGAAGAAAAAAAGTGAAAGAGAGAGAAGAAAGTGAAGCAAAGAGATATAAAAAGAAGAGAGACAGACAGACAGGCAGGCAGGCAGGCAGACAGGCTGACACACAGACAGATAGACAGGTTTTCTTCCTGGCAGGTTAAACTGAAGAGTGCAATTTCCTGAGAGTCTTGTGGCCTCATGTCTCCTTTTCCTAATGTGCAAAGAAAAATTGCGTGAGGAAGAATACACGTCCAGGCTGGATTTTAATAATTTTATTGTATATTCTAGTTCTGAAATGGAAAGACATGGTGGCAGATCCTACTGCCAAGTTACTTGGATGACCTTTCAGCAAAGTAAGTGACAAGTGACACTTCTGTATATTTGCTGATGTAGAAACTAGGAACCAGTTCTCACAAGGCTGGGTAATGTAGACTATAAAAATGTCTATGTTGAAGAGTCGTTACTATTTTATTTATTCTGAGAAATACACATGAAGAGCAGAGCTCTTACTTCTAGTTACTTTTGTTCATTCCTTATGTGATAAATATTTTTATGAGATAATATTTTAGGTTTTTAGGGAGTTTGAATAGTTAACTTCTAGTAAGTATGGGAAGATGTGATACCTTTCCAAATTTCTCTGATGAGTGTGAACTGAGTCTTAATGTTTTCAAATGGTGACATTTTTCCAAAGATGGCAATACATTCATCAAAGTTCAAATGTGTTGCCTTGTCAATCTTGCATTTCATTTTAATGAATGCTATTTGGTATTATAGATTCTTCGGTGATCCCAGAGTATCTTTTCTCTGTTAAGGTTAATGTGGAATGAACTGGTTTTTTTTTATTTTAAAACTGTTGTGTATAAAGACTTGGTAGAAAAAAAATCTCACAATGAAAAAGTAGAAAGAAATATGTCTTACCTGAAGTAAAATTTACTATGTCCTAAAGAGAAGCTCAGGCTCTTTTCTTGCTGTGGGATTGTGTGGTCTGTGACCTGGGAAAGGAGTTTAGGAGGTGTTCATGAAGTCACTGTCTGTGTCCAAGAAGAGTTTTAAGAACTCACCTTTCTGTGTGCTCTAGGCTTATGATTTGTGGTCTTGGTGCTTTGGACAGTTCTTCCTTGGGCCAGAGCAGTTCACAAATGTTTTATTCTCAGGATTCCTTACATTAAAAAAAATATTGAAAAGCACAAAGGGCTTTGTTTTAGACATTTTGTTATAAATTATAAGAAATTTTGAATACATTTATTTTCTAAATAAAACTAAATCTAAAACATAGTAACTAAGGTGATTATTTTAATTATCTTTAGTTGTACAAAGGGGTTTTAATACAGCACAGAAACTGTTCTAGGTACCATCCATTTTATTTGTGAGCAGTAAGTATATGTTCTAAACCAAAATGAAATTTCTCTAGCATTGTTATACAGTTTTGCAAATCTTTGTAATGTCTGCATAGGGGAAAACTACTGGTTTTCCTGATCTCTTCTGTCTTCAATGTTTGTTTGACTGAAGTATATGAAGAAAATCTGGTCTCACACAGATGTGTGACAATGAGAGATGGATGTTTTTTTAATGCCCTCTTTTAGATAATTGTGATGTTCTTCTTTGATATGATACTAAAGCTCGGAAATGGTAGTCTATCCAAAGCTAGCTGTAAGATATGAAATCTGAAGCCATATCAATTAATGTTTTATATTTTATTACATTAAAATTTGTTGGTCTTTCTTTATACTAGGTCTTGTCCTACACTTTGAGTAGAATCTTTGGAACATGCAAATGTAAGAATGTGTAACATCATGTATGGATTATTTTAAAACATTGATGTAGATCACCTAAATGTATAATAGCAAAATATCATATTCATTATCATGTATGTTTATATTAGGAAGCATTATAAAAATCACTAATACAGTTTTTCTAAAAATCTCAATTATGTTTTAAAGCACAAAATTAATTCTTGACAACAAATATTATAAATTCTATTCCTTAAAATGAGAATTTAAGTTGCTGTAATTTAGTTAAAAGTATCTGCCAAATACTGGAATGTTAATAGCATAATATGCCCACCCAGAATTCTACCAAGCACCAATTATGTTCTATTTAAAAAGGGGTCATTTCTGTTCTCCATTCACTCACACAAGAGCTTTTCTGTGAGACACACACTCCACTTTAGTATACAGCAGAAGTCTTCTGTGGACTGCCTCCATTTTATCACACAGATTGTTGAAAGGACTTGTACTTAGATAA
>NW_012268442.1:0-1240 GCF_000151885.1 Dipodomys ordii
ATAGAAGTCTTAAATTAAGAATTCTACTAAACATAATAGTTTTCTATTAAAAAAATTTTCCCAAACATTTAAAAAATAAAACTAAAAATATGTAAAATTTTTGTAATTCTAAAAATATTATGATTTTTTCAGCTCTGTATTATAATACAAAGAAAGCTTAATACCATACTAAAATATTCTCAGTATGAATATTTATTTGGCTTGATTTTCAATAAGAAACACTGAGAATTATTCATCTTGTCCAGTGCACTAAGTTAGAAAGCTACATAAACATATAGTGAAAAACTATATATAATATAGTTTTCGGTAACACAACTGTTTTATGTAAGGGTAATTGTTTTCATTTTAAGAAACTAATGAAAAAAGATGATAATACCTTATGAAAGATGTATAGGAATTTTTATTAAATACAGAAATGTATGTATACATGTACATATTTATCTAGAAATTAAGAAGCAGAGGGTAGAGAACATCATTAGTGAGAAATTCTAAAGTCTTTTTTTAATTGTGAAAGTACCGTATAGAGGGATTACAATTACACGGGCAAGATAATGAGTACATTTCTTATCAAGCATTGCTAAAATCTTACTCTTAAGGCAATCTGAAAAAATACAGACCTTCAGTGATTTTTGCAATATAGGCTAGCAAGTCCACCTGCCGTGCTTCATCAGATGATGATACAGAATACAGGGGCAGTTCTTCTTGAAACTTGGTGATCATTTCTTTAATTAATCCAACAATGACAGATTTAGGCTGTAGAATACACACCAAGGGAAAAGTTACACAAAAGTTCTGCTGAAGAATGCCACTTTCAGCCGAGTGCTGTTGGCTCACACCTGTAATCCTAGCTACTCAGGAGGCTGAGATCTGAGATTGGAAGTTCAAAGCCCAGGCAGTAAAGTCCGTGAGACTTTTATCTTCAATAAACCACTCAGGAAACTAGAAGTGGCACTGTGGCTCAAGTGGTAGAGCACTCACCTTGAGCTGAAGAGCTGAGGGACAGTGCCCAGGCCCAGAGTTCAAGCTCCATGACTGACAAAAAAAAAAAAAGAATGCCACTTTCTTACCTACATATCATTGACAAAGGGTAGTACAATTATTGTTGAGCAATAAAAGTGTTGGAGACCACAACCTGTGCACAGCTGAAAATCTGAGAATCTTTGAGTGTTTAATTTCTTGAGCTCTTTGTATATTCTGGATATTAGGCCAGGCATTCCCATTGTGTAGGCTATCTTTTTAA
>NW_012268442.1:2080-3067 GCF_000151885.1 Dipodomys ordii
AAAAAAAAAATGCCACTTTCTTACCTACATATCATTGACAATTATTGTTGAGCAATAAAAGTGTTGGAGACCACAACCCGTGCACAGCTGAAAATCTGAGAATCTTTGAGTGTTTAATTTCTTGAGCTCTTTGTATATTCTGGATATTAGGCCAGGCATTCCCATTGTGTAGGCTATCTTTTTAATCTTATTAGCTATATTCATCCTTTGGTGTGCAGAAACTTTTTAGCCTGATGAAGTCAAGCTAAAAATTCTCTGATTTGCTGAGTGCCTGAAACTGTACAAGTTCCTACATATGCCAAGATATTCTAATGTTTCTCCTGTTCTTTCCTGTAGTAGTTTCAAGGTTTCACATCTTACAATGATTTCTTCAATCCAACTGAATTGATATTAGTACAAGGAGAAAGATAGGATCTAGTTTCGGTTTTCTATATAAGGATATCCAGTTTTCCCCCCAAACCATTTGTTAAAGAGGAATTTTTCCAACCTGCATCTATGGCTTGCTTGTCAAATATTAGATGGTTGTAGTGTGAGTTTTTTTCTGGATCTACTCTGTTCCATTGGTCTTTGTTTTTGAGATAGGATATTGCTAACTTTTGCCTTGGCTCCCTTCTGTGATTTTCCTTTCTGCCCAAGCTGGCTTCAAACTGTCATCTTCTGGATTTCAGTCTCTTTAGATACAAGCCTGAGCCACCAGCACATTCCTTTAAGATTTTTTTTTTTTGGTCAGTTGTGGGGCCTGAACTCTGGGCCTGAGCACTGTCTCTCAGCTCTTCAGCTCAAAGTGAGTGCTCTACCATTTGAGCCACAGCACCACGTGGTTTCTCTGGTGGTTAATAGGAGGTAAGAGTCTCACAGACTTTCCCACCCAGGCTGGCTTAGAACTGTGATCCTCAGATCTCAGCCTCCTGAATAGCTAGGATTACAAGTGTAAGCCACCAGCAACCAGCCAATATCTGATCTATTTTAAGGACAATACATCCTGTA
>NW_012268442.1:8207-8618 GCF_000151885.1 Dipodomys ordii
GGTTTTTGAGTGGTTAATTGAAGATAAGAATCTCTTGAGGACTTTTCTGCCTGGGTTGGCTTCAAACTGCAATCTTTAGATATCAGCTTCCTGAGTAGCTAGGATTACAGGAATGAGCCACAGGTGTCAGATAATTTGGCTAATTTCTATAACCCCAGTAACAAGTTTAGTACCTAAGATGTCAATTACTTCACAGGTTTCTCAGTAGTCCTAGCACTTGGTAGGCAGGACTACAAGATCAAGGCTGGACTGGACTGGTTAGGAAATTTGAGGCCAGCCTGTGTTATATACTGAGATCCTGTTTAAGAATTTTATTTATTTATTTATTTAGTCAGGTATGGTGGTTCCAACCTATAATCCTACTGCTCAGAAGACAGAGGCAGGGGCTGGGAAGGTGGCTCAGTGGTAGAG
>NW_012268443.1:0-2389 GCF_000151885.1 Dipodomys ordii
ATAAGAACAACAACGATAATAATAATGACTATGATAGCCTAACTAATGACAATATATATGTTAAAGCTAGTGAGAGTATGTTCTTTTCCCTACTTAATATTAATATATATATATATATATATATATATATATATATATATATAAAACTCTATTTTTATACACACCATTGCTCTTAGCTTACTGTTGGTTCTTAAAATACACACAGTTTTTTTTATTTCCTAGATAAGAGTACAGATGGCCCCAACCTACATCACTGGGTTCAAATCTATATCCAGCAGCCAAAAACTGAATGAGCTTGGAAAATCATAATGATTTGTTTTCTCTTTTTGCCTCTTTTTTTTTTTGGGTCCGGTCGTGGGGCCTGAACTCTGGGCCTGGGCGCTGTCCCTCAGCTCTGCAACTCAAGGCTAGTGCTCTACCAATTGAGCCACAGTGCCACTTCCCGCTTTTTTCTTTTTTTTTGCTTATGTGGTGCTGAGGAATCGAACTCAGGGCCTCAGGCATGCAAGGCAAGCGCTCTACCACTGAGCCTCCTTCCCAGCCCAAACATAATGATTTGTGTGTGTATGTGTGTGTTGTGCAGGCATGAACACACACCACAGCTGGGGCTTGAACTGTCTGGAGCTCTTGTTTGGCTTTCTCACTCAAGGCTAGTACTTTACTATTTGATCCATAGCTCTGCTCCTGGCTTTTTTGCTGGTGAATTTGAGATAAGAATTTCATGGACTTTTCTTCCAGGGTTGGCCTCAAACCATGATCCTCAGATCTCAGCCTCTTGAATAGTTAGAATTACAGATATGAATCACTAGTACCTGGAAGAAAAGAATACTCTTTATGTTTTTATTACCTCACCTGTACAATGAGATAATATAAATGTTTCATAGGATTTTTACAAATATTAGTTGTTTTCATAAATGTGTTTAGAGAAATGACAATATTTATAATTCTCCCAAAAATGGTTTCTGATTCATTTCATCTGAAAAAAAATTATCAGATATAATTTCATGTTTATGCATTAAAAAAAAAAGGAAAGTCAGTACCCATGGTGGCTCACATCTGTAATTCTAGCTATTCAGGAAGCTGAAATGTGAGGATTGTGGTTTAAAGCCAGCCCAAGCAGGAAAGTCTGTAAGACACTTATCTCTAATTAGCCACCAAAAGGCCCAGAAGTGGAGCTATGATAGAGTGCCAGGTTTGAACAAAAAAGCTCAAGGACAGAATCTAGGCCCTAAGTTCAAGCCCTAAGACCAGCACATACAGAGAGAGAGAGAGAGAGAGAGAGAGAGAGGAAAATAAATTAATCCACTTAAATAAAAAAGCTTTTAAATGCTTTCCCTGCTAGTTTTAGGCAAATACTAACTTTCCATTGCCCTTCTCCAAGACCTATATTTCTTAAATCTTTCCATTTCCTCTTTCTCATAAGCTAATGCTCTCACGCAAATGATAGTCAGAATGCTCAACACTCTCCTCACTTCTTGCAGTGGACTGTTAATTCCCTGGCAACCTCAACTATGCAATAGTCCTGCTGTGAAAGAACAAGGGCTTAATAAAACTACTGGAAACAGAGGTCATGGTGCAATATGAAAAATTCACAAGACTTGGCAAACAACTCCCATTGAAGGAGTGAAGAGGGACGCAGGAGAGATGAAAGGCAGAGGTGGTATTTGGAGCTTGCAGCGACAGTAGTGAATATAAAAGAATGTTCATTTTAGCTATGTCTATGCTCAAGGCTACTTTTACAAACACAAACTTCCAGTTCTAAGTTTGAACACAATCGATATGTTGGGTTGTGCATCACACCTCCATCTGCCTGCTGGATGGAGCCACCAAGGGCCTCACAGCAGTGCTGCTCCTGGAGGGACCCAGCCCATTCACCATCTTCTCATCACTGCATCTCCTGTCATGCACCCCAACTCAACATACTCTTACTGTGGAAGGCAGGAACTTCAGGTAGTTTTCTGTCACTGTGATGAAATACCCAAGAAAAACAATCTATAGAGAAAATATTTCTTTGGTTTGAAGATTCAGAGGTTTCAGTCCACAGTTAGTGGGCTCCATTGCTTTGGGGCCTGAGGCCAAGTATCACGGTGGAAGCAGTGAATGGTGGAGGGAGCCAGGAGAGGGAGAGAGACAGAGACACAAAAACAGATGGTGAGATGGAGTCAAAGAGACAGAGACACAAAGAGAGACAGCAAGATAGAGTCAAAGAAACAGAGGAAAGGGAGAGAGAACAGGACAAAGAGAGTATACAGGGTGAAGGGAGAAGAAAGAAAGGGAGAGAGGGATAGGGAAGGGGAAGATAGAAAGAAAAGGAAAGCAAACGAGCGAGGGAGGGAGGGAGGATGGAAGGAAGGGAGAAAGGGAGGGAGGGAGGGAGGAAGGGAGGGAG
>NW_012268443.1:8379-9243 GCF_000151885.1 Dipodomys ordii
TTTCCATTTCCTAACAAATGGGGCAATGTCATTCTTTCTGATGGAGGCATAGAATTCCATTGTGTATATATACCACATTTTTTTGATCCATTCATCTACTGAGGGACATCTGGGTTGGTTCCATATCTTAGCTATGGTAAATAATGCTACAATAAACATTGTTGTGCTTGTAGCTTTAGTAATGTCTGAGTCAAGCAGAAAAGGTCAGATAAGTTGATGTTAGGGTAATGAGCCCCAAGATAAGTATTCAAATGTTTTTTTTCCTTTCATGTAATTTTTCTAACATATTTTTAAGATGATTTCTATGTTGCTTTGTATGTCCCTCCCCGACGGTATAACCCCTGCTTTCACTGTATTTGATGTTGGTATAATTTGTGGAGGGGAAGGGGAAAAACAAATAGATTAACTAGGAATACAGGTGGACCCATTGTAACAATGAGATGTACAAGTACTTTGGTGGGGGTGGGGGGAGGATCGGGTGGGGAGAGGTGGGAGGAGTATGGGAAGGGATGGGAAGGGGAAAAAAAGAGGAGGCAACAATGCTTGATAAGAAATGTACTTGTTATCTTGCCCATGTAATTGTAACTCTTCTGTATGGTATTCTCACAATAAAAAAAAAAGATTACTTAAAAAAAAAAGAGTTGCTGAGTTCCTTGCTTAGGTGAGAAATAATGGCTAATGGCTTCCCTTCCCTGGAAGCCACTGAAACTGCTGAAGAAGTAGATGATGCAAGTGGGATGTAACTGTCAGCAATGAGCCTACGGGTCTTGACCACCATGCCACAGGGACAGCATGATGCCTGAACACCTCGACCACCGTGCCACAGGGACAGCATGATGCCTGAACACCTCGACCACCATGCCA
>NW_012268443.1:9517-9643 GCF_000151885.1 Dipodomys ordii
GACCACCGTGCCACAGGGACAGCATGATGCCTGAACACCTCGACCACCGTGCCACAGGGACAGCATGATATCCAAACACCTGGACCTCTGTGCCACAGGTTGTGATGCCTGAACACCTCGACCACC
>NW_012268444.1:0-539 GCF_000151885.1 Dipodomys ordii
CCGGCTTTTTCTGCTTATGTGGTGCTGAGGAATCGAACCCAGGGCCTCATGCATGCAAGGCAAGTACTCTACCACTGAGCCACCTTCCCAGCCCCACATTTATTTATTTTTATGCTGTCCTGGGCTTGAAATTTAGGTCTTGGGTGGGGCTGCCCCCTGAGCTTTTTTTTTTTTTTTCTTTTTCTCCCTTACGGTCTTGACCTCAGGGCCTGAGCACTGTCCCTGAGCTTCTTGCTCAAGGCTAGCACTTTACCACTTCAGCTACAGTGTCACTTCTGACTTTTTCTGTTTATATGGTGCTGAAGAATCAAACCCAGGGTACTCTACCATTCGAGTTATAGCCCCACTTCCAGTTTTCTGGTGGTTTATTGGAGATAAGAGTCTCACAGAGGTGCTGGGAAGGTGGCTCAGTGGTAGAGCGCATGCCTTGCATGCATGAGGCCCTGGGTTAAATTCCTCAGCACCACATAAGCAAAAAAAAAAAAAAGCCGGAAGTGGCGCTGTGGCTCAAGTGGTAGAGCGCTAGCCTTGAGCTGAAG
>NW_012268444.1:1081-2386 GCF_000151885.1 Dipodomys ordii
CCACATAAGCAAAAAGAAAAAAAAGCCGGAAGTGGCGCTGTGGCTCAAGTGGTAGAGCGCTAGCCTTGAGCTGAAGAGCTGAGGAACAGCGCCCAGGCCCAGAGTTCAGGCCCCATGACTGGACCCCCCCCCCAAAAAAAATAAAAAATTAAAAAAAAAAAGTCTCACAGACTACTGACCAGGCTGGCTTTGAACCTTGATCCTCAGATCTCAGTCTCCTGATAGGATTACAAACATGAGCCACAGGTGCCTGGCTTTTCTTTAATTTTTGAAATTAATTTTGAAATTTTCTTTAATTTTGAAAATAAAAATGTAAAAACACTTGTCATGTGGGAGGGTGATACATAGACTACTTCTGGGGAAGAAGAAGAGAGGGAGGGGACAGGCTAGTCGTGTTTATATTTGCATTTTGTGTGTGTGCAAATCATCTATGGAGCACAGGCAGTGTGCCTAGGCTGCAGCGGTGGTGAGAAATGTCAGCCACATGTGTTGGAGGATGGGTGTTGAACACTGACCCCTGCCTGGATTATCAGGGATTGCAACTACGCTTGGGAAGTGAAGCTTGAGCTGGTGTGTTGGGGGGAGGGGCAGGGAGGTGCAGAAGGAAGGAGCATTTCTCCTGTGTGCCATGCCTTGGACTTCAGTGAACAAAGCCCTGAGCTTCCTCTTCTTGTTCCTCATACCAACCTCCTATGGGTCCTCTGTCCTTCTGCCAGTTAGTTCTTGTGTTATTTGCTTTTCTCTTTAGCTTCGTTGTGAAGGGCTTTTCTCAGTTCCTGAGTGCTCTCAGTTGGAGAATTGAAACCTCCATGTCCAGCTACAAGTATGTATGGATTCGTCTCTTTTTCCTTCTAGTTCTGTTCACTTTTGCTTTCTTGCCTTTGAAGTACTGTTACTGGCTGTGCTGCATTCGGAATGATGAAGTGATCCTCTTATCCTCATGGATGTCCCTCTTCTAGGAATATTACTGTCTAGAAGTCTACCTTATCAGCTATTAAAAGAAGCACCTCAGCTTAGCTTTCCTTTCCTTCTCTCTCTTTCTCTCTCTCCCTCCTTCCCCTCTTTTTCCTTCCTTCCTTCCTTCCTTCTTTTCTTTCCCTTCCTTCCTTCCTTTCTTTCTTTTTCTGTCATTTGTGGGGCTTGAACTTGGCCTGGGCGCTCGCGTCCCTCAGCTCTTCAGCTCAAGGCTAGTGCTCTACCACTTAAGCCACAGCGCCACTTCTGGTTTTTTGGTGGTTTATTGGAAATAAGAGTCTCATGGAGCCGGGCGCTGGTGGCTCACGCCTGTAATCCTAGCTACTCAGG
>NW_012268444.1:4321-6428 GCF_000151885.1 Dipodomys ordii
TGGGGGGGAGGGTCCGGTCATGGGGCCTGAACTCTGGGCCTGGGCGCTGTCCCTCAGCTCTTCAGCTCAAGGCGAGTGCTCTACCACTTGAGCCACAGTGCCACTTCTGGTTTTCTGAGTGGTTTATTGGAGAGAAGAGTCTCACAGACTTTCCTGCCCGGGCTGGCTTTGAACCGTGATCCTCAGATCTCAGCCTCCTAAGTAGCTAGGGTTACAGGCGTGAGCCACTGTTGCTGAGCCACTGGCCTCAGTCTTTCAAGTAACTGAGAATAATACATGTACTACTCAGCTGCTTGGTAAATTGAGGCAGACGAAGGGTCCCTTGAACCCAGAAGTTCAAGGCCTAACTTGTCCATTTACCAAGACCCTGTGTCAAGATAGAGAGAGAGAGAGAGGGCTGAGAATGTGGCTTAGTGGTGGAGTGCTTTCCTAGCATGCATGAAGCCCTGGGTTCAGTTCCTTAGTACCACATAAATAGAAAAAGCTGGAAGTGGTAGAGTGCTAGCCTTCAACAAAAGAAGTTCAGGGACAGTGCCCAGGTCCTGAGTTCAAGCCCCAGAACTGGCCAAAAAAAAAGAGAGGGAGAGATGGGGGGAGGAGGAGGAGGAGGAGGAAAAAGGAGGAGAAAAGAGGGAAAGAAGGAAAGAAAGAAAGAAGGAAGGATCATGAGAAAGAAAAGAAGTGAAGCAAAAACATAAATAACGGTTGGGGGTATAATACCTACTTAACATGTGATAGGCCTGGTGTTTAATCCCTAGTACTAGAACCAAAATAAAAGTCTGAAGAAATTTACTCACGTTGGGAAAACACCATTTTTCTCTTCCTTTCCTTTCAGTTTCCCTTTCTCTTCCTATAAACTGAGGCTTCCTCCCTGGGGTTCCGGTGAGCCTGACTGATAGGAGCGTGCTTTGTGGATCATCTCATCTGCGTAGCAGTTACGGTTATCGGTGATGCTATCTAGGCTATGGAGCCCAAAGTGGGTGTTGCTAACAAATTCCAGTAGTGTACTTCCTGCTCACATCTGCTGCCTGCCCTGCTCCTCTGGGAGAGGTGTGACCCTATCTTCAGGAAGCTGGAGCTGCCATTCTCCTTGTTCTTTCTTATTGCGTCACTTGCAGATGCCCTCCTCCCCTTCTTCTCCAGCTTCAAACTGAGATAGTGCCTGGCCCAAGGCCCTAACCCTCTCTGGTGCCTGAACTCCCTCCCATTGCCTCATTCCTGAGCACTGATCCCACCTAACACAGCTCCAGCTCCCCTCCCCCACTGCAAAGAAAGCCAAGCAGGCCACACAGTGAGCTGAAACCTTATGTGCCCACAAGCCCCTGTGCTCTGGCCACGAAGTCTTGTGGAGTACTCCTTTGATTATTTTTTTTTTTTTTTGGATAGGGTCTTATATTTTTGACTAGGTCTGGCCTCAGACCTATGCCGCCTATGTGTCTGAGATTAAACATTATAAATGTGCATTAGCACATCTGGCTTGTTGGATAAGTTGAGGTCTTGCTAACTTTTTGTCTGGGGTGTCCTTGAATTGTGAACTTCCTGATCTTCCTGCCTAGCTGTTTTTTGAGGTAGGAGTAGTGTGGTTGGAGGACCAGGAGATGGCATGAAGATCTCAGCATCAGATGGCCCAGTGAGGTCATTAGTTCATGTTCAGTGTCATCCACAGAACACCTATTACGCGTGAGGCTCTGCTTGATGCTTAGGAGAGGCAGATGGGTATAAATAAGCATGCTCCCTGTCCTCCCCCTGCCTGTCCTCACTAGATGGTTTAGGGGCGGTAGGCATCAAAGTTTTTCTTTTTTTGTTGTTGATCATGGAGCTTGAACTCGGGGCTTGACTCAGGGTTTCGGTGCTGTCCCTGAGTTTTGTGCTCAAAGCTAGTGCTGTACCACTTTGAGCCACAGCTCTACTTCCAGTTTGGGGGTAGTTTATTGGAGATAAGAATCTCACAGATGGGGCATTTACCCAAATGTTTACAAACAAGACCACACTAAAGCTACCAGCACAACAATGTTTATTGCAGCATTATTTACCATAGCTAAGATATGGAACCAACCCAGATGCCCCTCAGTAGATGAATGGATCAAGAAAATGTGGTATATATACA
>NW_012268445.1:0-497 GCF_000151885.1 Dipodomys ordii
TCTCTCTTGTCTCTGTCACAGGAACACAAGACCCTGAAGCAGGTATCTGCTTTTTATACTCTGTC
Organism: Dipodomys ordii; assembly: GCF_000151885.1. Classification (NCBI taxonomy): domain Eukaryota; kingdom Metazoa; phylum Chordata; class Mammalia; order Rodentia; family Heteromyidae; genus Dipodomys; species Dipodomys ordii. The sequence continues at coordinate 66 of NW_012268445.1, forward strand.
ATACTTCAATTCTCAAAGATAGTGCCAGCACATCAAATATATTCAAGCGGTGTTAGTAAGATGAAAAAGTGATGAAATAGCACACTTGTGGCACTGTAGAGTCATTGTGACATGTGCTCCAGAAAAAGGTCACATTTCAGTTGCAGGAAATAATAGGACATAGTTCCCAAAGAAAAGATGTTTCAGTAATAGGTAAAATATCCTTTAACAAATTAAGTTTTTCAGATGTACTATTTTTCAGATGTACTAGATATAAAAATCAGGAAAGTCATAAAAATAAACACATTACTTTCCCAATCAATGTCTAAGAAAAATTCATACCATGAACTCTTCATTCTTCACTAACCAAAGATGAACTCTTAAATTCTATCCATTTACTCTAATATAAGAACTAGCTGAAGCCTTAAGCAATAGGGAGGTAATCCCAGCAGA
>NW_012268445.1:9337-13370 GCF_000151885.1 Dipodomys ordii
GATCTCAGCCTCCTGAGTAGCTAGGATTACAGGCGTGAGCCACCAGCGCCCGGCTGCTTATGCTGTTTTTATATCTTCCCAGGTTAGAAATCTCAGCCTCACGAGTAAACAATTCTTCCCTTTCTATTAAGTCATAAAACAAGTCTAAGCAAGTCCTATAGTTTCTTCTTCTGAAATTTCTGATTTCTTCTTTGATGTCTATGGCCATGTCAAGAACAAGCATTATATTCTAAAATAAGATGGTGGGGGCTGGGAAGGTAGCTGAGTGGTAGAGTGCTTGCCTTGCATGCATGAGGCCCTGGGTTCAGATTCCTCAGCACCACATAAGCAAAAAGAAAAAAGCCGGAAGTGGTGCTATGGCTCAAGTGGTAGAGCACTAGCCTTGAGCTGAAGAGCTGAGGGACAGTGCCCAGGCCCAGAGTTCAGGCCCCAGGACCGGACCCCCACCCCACCCCCCCAAAAAGAGATGGTGGTTTTCTAGATATTTACTATTTTGTCTCCCTTTTTTTTTTTTGGCCAGTATCGAGTTTCAACTCAGAGCCTTGCACTCTTGATTGATCAGCTGCTGTTCTGCCACTTGAGCTATACCTCCAGTCTACCATTTTGCTGGTTAATTGGATTTTTCTTTTTTGATGGCATTGGGATTAGATATAAGACCTTGCATTCACTTGGTTGGTGCTCTACCACTGGAGCCACGCTGCCAGCCCTGTTTGTTTGGTGTTTGTTTTTTGGGGGGGGTGGGTTTACTATTTTGGTGCTGGAGTCTATCAGACTTTTCTGTGTGAACTGGCTTCAAATTGTGGTTCTCTGGATCTCAGCCTCCTGAGTAACTAGAATTACAAACATAAGCCCTCATTGCCTGGCTAAATGATACTTCTTGAAATCAAGCTTCTGTAAGTCTATTCTCAATTAATCTTATTCCCATGTTACCTAGAAAGAATGGAGCTGAAAATGATCAGGTAGTTTTTTTCCCTGATTCACATGATGGCCAACAGAAGTTAAATAAGATGGTAATTTAGGTCTTCTAACTCCAATACAGTGTCTTTACATGGTAGCTCCTACTATCCAAGTCCTACTTTTTTTTAAAACTTATGCCTCATATATAACCCAAACACTTGGTGACAACTCCTCTTATATGAACTCTTATTTCTAATTCTATCTGAAAGGGTCCTTCTTTTAGTCTTTTCCTTTCAAAAAAATTAAAATGTCCATTTATCAGTTGTCTAAGAAACCTGGGAACAATTTTCCCTTACTCATATTCTTATACAATTCATCAGCGAATTGCTTGAATTTTATTTCCCAAGAAGTATCTCATATGTATCTAATTCATCCTGCCTCTGAATAAAATCTCACCTAATTTATCAATTACTTTCTCAAGTCTCTTGCTTTTCTGTCTCTTCACTATCTCCCACAGAACATTCAGTGTATCTTTTAAAAACATATCCAATAATGTAACTAGTCCCCCTCAAAGTCCAACGCAATAAAGAAAAAGGACTACTACATATAACACCGATGAATCTCATAAGTGGTAAATACAATAATTCCATTTATACAGTATAAAGTTTAGTTTTATTTATATAAAGTTCATTTGTTTTGTTTTTTGTTTTTGGGTCCGGTCATAGGGCCTGAACTCTGGGCTTGGACGCTGACCCTCAGCTCTTCAGCTCAAGGCTAGCGCTCTACCACTTGAGCCACAGCGCCACTTCCGGCTTTTTTCTTTTTGCTTATATAAAGTTCAAAACCAGGGTAAAATTAAAATAGCTGTCAGAATACTTGCTTATGGAGACGGTAATGTGAATACTGTGAACACAAGAGAATCACAAGAGCAGTTTCTGGTGTGCCAATAATATTCAACTTATAACTTTAGATAGTGTTACATGGTTTACTGAAAGAGGCAAGACCTAAGAACAGACCTTTCAATGCCTTCCTGCTGCACTCAAACACAATCCAAACTACTTCCACCCAGAAAGTTTCTGAATGGTCAGGCCTCAGCTTAGACTTCCAGGGTCATCTAGCAATATTTGCTGCTGCACTCATTGTACTCACTGGCTTCTTTTCAGTTCCTCAAATGTGCCAAGTTCATTTGAGGTCTTACTATGTAGCCCAAGCTGGCCTGGAACTCATGATCTCTCACCTCTCAGAAGTGTTAGGATTATATAAGTATGCCACCACAACTTGAAAAACAATTAGGATTTTTAGGTGTACAGCTCTATCTACTTAACCAGCTCTCATCCCTCAAGAGGGCCTTCTGAGGTCCACAGCTCATTCTACTCCCTAAGCCTGCTGTCTTTCCTTCAAAGCCTTTTCAGAGACATGGTTGGTTTCTTGTTGTATGTCTCCCTCACCAGCCTACATATTTTGTAAGGATATTCAATACTACACACTCAATGCTGTTAAACTAATAAATAAATGGAAAAGTTCCTGTTCTCAAAGAAGTTGTAACCATTCTCCTTCTTTTACCTGATAAATTTCTGGGTACATTAGCCTTCAAAACAACTTAACTCACCTACAAACTTCTTGTTGGCTAAAAATAGGTTAGGTTTATTGTAAAAGAAAAATAAGCTAGGTGCCCTTGTCTTGTGCCTGTAATCTTAGCTACTCAGGAGGCTGAGATCTGATGATCGTGGTTCAAAGCCAGCTTGGGCAGGAAAAGTCCGTGAAACTCTTATCTCCAAAAAACTACCAGAAAACTGGAAGTGCTGCTGTAGTTCAAGTGGCAGTGTGTCAGCCTTGAGCTAAAGAGCTGAGGGGCAGCGCTCAGACCCAGAGTTCAAGCCCCACAACCGACCAAAAAAAAAAAAAAGTGGGCTGGGAAGGTGACTCAGTGGTAGAGCCCTTGCCTTGCATGCATGAGGCCCTGGGTTCAGATTCCTCAGCACCACATAAGCAGAAAAAGCTGGAAGGGGCACTGTGGCTCAAGTGGTAGAGCACTCACTAGCCTTAAGCTGAAGAGCTGAGGGACAGCGCCCAGGCCTAAAGTTCAGGCCCCACAACCCCGGATCAAAAAAAAAAAAAAAAAGAAAGGTGGTTAACTTTTAAAATATATGGTTCAGGGGCTAGGAAAGTGGCTCAGTGGTAGGGTGCTTGCCTTGCATGCAGGAAGACCTGAGTTCGATTCCTCAGCACCACATAAGCAGAAAAAGCTGGAAGGGGCACTGTGGCTCAAGTGGTAGAGCACTCACTAGCCTTAAGCTGAAGAGCTGAGGGACAGTGCCCAGGCCCAGAGTTCAGGCCCCGTGACTGGCAAAATAAATAAATAAATGAATAAATAAATAAATGGTTCACTATTTGCAGTACATTGGGTTATTACCATAAAACTGGAGCTTCGATAAAGCAATAAATTGCTCAACCTATAGAAAGTCCATTCTTTGATTCTCTGCTCTATAACTGGAGTAGCTGGGATTTCCATGCTCAAACACAATCTTTAAAATTAAGCAGGTCTCAAGAACTATTAAATAAGAACTACTCTTAAACAAGACACAAGTAACGCTAAAAATTAATATTCTTCCTTTATAAGTCATAGGCCTTTTTATTGCCTATTTATTTATTTAGTGCTGGTATAGGGCTTGAACTAAGAGCCTTTACATTCTCATTTAGGTTTTTTTTTTTTTTTTTTTGCTCAAGGTTAGAATTCTACCACTTGAGACACATCTCCACTCCTATATATGCCTTTTTAAATTATATTTTAAACAGACACAAACACAGACACATACATATACAGACACACACACACACACAAAATGGACTTATGGAAGAAAAAAACAAAAATAAAAAACAAACAACCACAGGGTTCTAAGAACCTGATCAAGTTTCCACGACACCAAAAAGGAAATGAGCAATAACGTTTACCTTTTATTTAGGAAAATAAAAGGTAGAATTGATAACATCTAATCTAGTTCTCATAGATAAAAAGCAGTAATTTGGTGCCATGATGCAATGACAATCTCTTGAACAAAATGGATCCTGGGACAAATTTATTTATTTATTTATTTTTGGGTCCGCTCGTGGGGCCTGAACTCTGGGCCTGGGCGCT
>NW_012268446.1:0-1667 GCF_000151885.1 Dipodomys ordii
TTCAGCTATAGCATCCATTTGGTATAAATCACTTAAAAATGCACAGGAGGTTATTATAGCCTCTGAGGTATTATTGTTAAAGAAATGCACTACCATGTCTACCAAGATTGGTTGTGTGTGTGTGTGTGTGTGTGTGTGTGTGTGTGTGTGCTGGTTTGCCGGTCCTAGGCTTGAATGCAAAGCTCAGATGCTGTCCTTAAGTGATTTTGTTCAAGGCTACTGCTCTATGCCTTGAGCCACAGCTCTACTTCCAACATTTGATTGGTTAGCTGGAGATTAGAGCCTAACAGACTTTGAAGCCCAGGCTGTCTTTGAACTGACATCCTCCGTTCTCAGCCTCCTGAGTAGCTTAGATCACAGGCATGAGCCACCAGGGCCTGGCTAAGATTATTCAATATTTAATGATAAGGTTTGCGAGTGAATTGTAGCTTGATTGTTAAAAGCAAATTGTTTGAGTTGGGTCCTGAATTCAAGGCCCAGGGTACAAAACCAAAAATAACTTTAAAAATATTTCAGTTAAATAATCTCAAAATCAGTGGAGCAGGTTAGGCTGGTGTGGGAGTAATGACAGACAGGTATCATGATAAATGACTACTGTGTGTTCTTTATGTTTTCTCCTTTATTTTAATTATATTGATTATCCACGATGTTTACTTTAAATGGATCAAACTACAAAACATAACCAAGTACAAATTATCTGAACATTTGTCCTAATATGAGAGTTCATGAAGCAGTAGCTCTATAATTATATTTTGATATATTTAGCTATGAAATTATTCATTTGTGGGAACAAAATTTCCATATGTTACTCTATATTTATTTTATATTAAAGCTCCTTAATAAAATTTGTTCTCAATTATTTTTAAATTTGTCCTGGCTAATAATTTGACTCCAGATAACATGGAATAATAGGCATGTTTTGGTTAAATAATTCACCCAGTAAAACCTTATATACATTTTTTCGATTTATCTTTCAGAAAGAAATCTTGAGTTGAAAGTAGAATGAAGCAATTATACATCTTTCTTTTTTGCTACCTATATGGATTCTTCTTTTAATTATGTATAAAATTCAATAACAAAAACTTCAATAACATTGATTTAGTTGTTTTCAGCCAATAAAGACAGTCAAATTAAATACAGCTAGGTCATGTGAAGAGAAGACCGATTTTGTCACTTTCATGGGTTTAGTGCCTTTTCATGTAATTTCTAAGTACAGGATCTAAAATTCATTTCAGTGTAGCAATATGAAAATACATCAAGTCCATAGGATAGATATATCTTAACTTTAATCCCTGAGCAGTGCATCTATAAATAAGAATGACAATTTTAGTTTTCTCCTGGTTAGCTTTCTCTATAAGGAGAGAAATTTTCTCTAATATATATATATATATATATACATAAATATATATGTATATTTGTGTGTATAAATATATATGTATATTTGTGTGTATATATACATATCTATGTATATATACATATATAACTAGTTTACTAATTGCCTAATTAACAAATTCCTAAACAAATATTATAAGAATATATTTGGGTTTAAAATAAACAAAAATATTTCATGTAGCAGTTTGGATACAAATAAAATAAGTTTCTTACTTTCACCAGTAAGGAAAAATAAATTTGTTTTATTGAAGAAGACCTTTACTTCACAAAAATTT
>NW_012268446.1:5557-5833 GCF_000151885.1 Dipodomys ordii
TCTATGTGAAGTCTTTTGAGGAACCTCCATACTGCTTTCCAAAGTGGTTGAACAAGTTTATACTCCCACCAGCAATGAAGTAAGGTTCCCTTCTGTCCACATCCCCTCCAGCATCTGTCGTTGTTAGAGTTCTTGATTTTTGCCATTCTAACTGGAGTCAGGTGGTATCTCAATGTTGTTTTGATTTGCATTTCTTTTATGGCTAAGGAGGTTGAGCATTTCTTCATGTGTCTATTGGCCATCCATCTTTCTTCTTCAGAGAAGTTTCTCTTTAAG
>NW_012268446.1:8310-9509 GCF_000151885.1 Dipodomys ordii
ATAGATAGATAGATAGATAGATAGATAGATAGATAGATATAGACATATTGATATGTATTGTTTTCCTGATCCATTTCTCCACTGATGGGCATCTAGGTTGATTCCATATCTTAGCTATGGTAAATAACATGGCAATGATCCAATTTATTCTCATAGGAGAGTTTACTGCAAATCCTCACACAAGCTATCATGAATGTTGTTTTGGTCAATAGAATGTGTGCAGAAGGGATAGTACATGCAAACTATAAACTCAACTATTAGAAGCTATTTGTTTTGTTAACCGATCTGTTACCCCCAACCACTTCAGCGAGATGTTCCAAGTGTCTCCTCCATTTCCAACAATTGTCTGAAGAGACAGACAGTAATAAAACCCAGTTGACTTAAACCTGAGGCAGAGATGGTCCAGCTAGCCTGTGTAATGCTTCTTTATTATGCAACTGTATAGATAGATGGATAGATAGATAGATAGACAGACAGACATAGTCATTATCACTCAGCAAAAATTAGCATATGAATACCTCTCTATATAGAAATAGATATAGACTAGATTTACTGATGTTTGATTACAGATTGTGATGGAGACACAACCCTAGGATGTCTCTGAAATGTAGATTATTTCTATAGTAAATGGCTGTCGACTGTCATTTTTTTTGCCAGCCTAGAGCTTTTCATTTGTTGGAGGCACTCAGACTATCACTTACTCTTCATTTTCTGTTCCTAAAGTTAGGATGATTGCCTCAGCATCACATCCTCAATGCAGGATCTAAATTTAGCAGGATTGTCATGGATTTTTCAAGAGCCTACTTAAAGAATATATTCTAGAGAGAGTTTCACCATTCTTCCTGAACATAAGTGAGATCTTTCAATGGATAATTCTTTAAAAATTGGGAGCCAGAATTTGCACTGCCAGCTAGAGAAAAAGAATGTAGAATTTGTATGTTACAACTAAAGTCAGTGTCAACTTGAATGTGATGATATATGTGAATGTCAAATTTATATCTAAGGACCATCTTAAATGTTGCCCATTTTTTAAAGAATTTTATTTAGAATAAAAATTAATGGATTCTCATTGTGTTAAAAAAATACAAGTCTCGTGGGCTGGGAAGGTGACTCAGTGGTAGAGTGCTTGCCTTGCATGCCTGAGGCCCTGGGTTCAATTCCTCAGCACCACATAAGCAAAAAGAAAAAAGCTGGAAGTG
>NW_012268447.1:0-3708 GCF_000151885.1 Dipodomys ordii
AAAAAAAAAAAAAGATTGGTGCCAAGGGCTCAGTTGGAAGCCAGTCCATGCAGGAAAGTCCATGACCAAAAAACCAGAAGTAGAGTTGTGGCTCAACTGATAGGGCAACAGCCTTGAATGAAAAAGCTAAAGGGCAGATGCTAAGTGCCAGCCCCCGTGCTGGCACACAAACAAAAAAACAGGCGGAAGAACTTCCTGTCTGCGAGAATCAAAACTTTTTTCTGGGAGGGCCAGAAGGCCAGTCTTTCTATGTGAATGTTCTCAAGTAATGCTTTTTCTTGCTATAGCTGGAAATGCGCAAATCACAGAATGAAGCATTGTGTGAGGGGCTTCGTGTGCAAATCCGAGAGCTCTGGGACAGACTGCAGATACCTGAAGAGGAGAGAAAAGCCATGGATACTTTTATGACCGGCTCAAAGGCCAAGATCAGGAAAGCGGTAAGAAACGTAGTGGGTGTTGTATAACAGTCTTTCTTCTGTAAGATGTCCTCCCCACCTTCTACATTGGGGAACAGCAAAGGATGGCCTGTTTGCTGGTGGCTCTTGCCTGTGATACTAGCTACTCAGGAGGCTGAGATCTGAAGATCGCAGTTCAAAGCCAGCCCGGGCAGCAGAGACCTGGAGACTCCTATCTCCAATAAACCACCAGAAAACCGGAAGTGTCGCTATAGCTCAAGTGGTAGAGTGCTAGCCTTCAGCTGAAGAGTGCAGGGACAGTGCCCAAGCCCAGAGTTTAAGCCCCACGACCAAAAAAAAAAAAAAAAAAGATGGCCTGCTTGTTTTTGTTGTTGTTTTGTAGGTTGTGAGGCTTGAACTCCTCTGGGTCTGGGCACTGTCTCTCAGCCCTTCAGCTCAAGGCTAGTGTTCACTACTTGAGTCACAGCACCACTTCTGGTTTTCTGGTGGTTTATTGGAGATAAGAGTTTCAAGGACTTTTCCTGCCTGGGCTTTGAACTGCGATTCTCAGGTCTTAAGTCTCCTGAGTAGCTAGGATGACAGGCACCTAGCTGCTGCTTTTTATCTTCTTAGATTTTTGCCTTCTATATGTGTCATTACTACTAATTATGTTGATTTACTTCTGTGGCTTTGTGTTGTAATTTTATTGAAAACAAGGAGAAACTTCTATAAATCTCCATGAAAATAAAAAATATGCTGACCACATTTAATTCATGTTTTTTTCAGCTGCAATTAGAAGTGGATCGGTTAGAAGAGTTAAAAATGCAAAACCTGAAGAAAGTGATTGAGGCGATTCGAGCAGAAGTGGCTCAGTATTGGGACCAGTGTTTTTACAGCCTGGAGCAGAGACAGGCTTTTTCCCCCTATTATGCTGGTGAGTTCATGGTCTGCTCACTGACTGTTGTAAGCCCAAATCTTCACCAGAAAATTGTTTCCTTTTCTGAATAGACTTACCCAACTCTCAGAAATCTCTGTTAGCCTTGTGCCCGTGGCTCACGCCTGTAATCTTAGCTACTCAGGAGGCTAAAAGTTCAAAGCCAGCCTGGGCAGGAAAGTCCGTGAGACCCTTACCTCCAATGAACCACTAGAAAACCAGAAGTGGTGCTGTGGCTCAAGCGGTAGAGTGCTCACCTTGAGCTGAAGAGCTGAGGGACAGTGCCCAGGCCCAGAGTTCAAGCCCCATGACCAACCAAAAAAAAAAGACATAAGAACACTAAGTACATTTTGACTGGGTTTTATTTCCCAGGGCCTTAGGCTTCTTGTTTGTAGCAGCCTAACCTGGAGGCATACAGCAGGTAAATATATGTCTGCACCCGAAGAAGTCTGAGCCCAAAGAAGTCTAACTCACAAAGCCCCTGGAACTCCAGGTCACTATGAGTTGAACTTAACAGTTCAAATTTAGGCAGTTCCCTGACCCATGCTTCTGTTGTCTAAGCAAGGCAGAAAGAAAGAATATAAAAGAACCCTAAGACAAGACAGGAGATGGACAGATTTTAGAGAATCCTTTCAGTCCCTGGCAGCTGATCATGTCTGGCTTTTGTTCGTTTTGTTTTTTGTGGTGATGGGTTTAGAAAGCAGGATGTCATACAGGCTAGGCAAGAGCTCTACTACCTAGCTACTCCTCGATTTTAAACTGCTGGGTGTGTCTTTTGCAGATAATTTTACAGAAACCCTGCTGCAGCAACATGATGCTGAGGTTGTACGGTTAAAAAACTACTATGAAGCTCACAAGGAACTCTTTGAAGGTGTTCATAAGTGGGAAGAGAGCTGGAGGCTCTTCTTAGAATTTGAGGTACTTCCCTAATTTCTGTTTTTTCCAGAGTGAAATGAAGCATTAATAAAGCATGCCCTGACCCCAGCTGAGGCAGGAGGATTGTGAAATCTAGGCCAACATGGACCTTGTCTCAAAAAAACAAGAAAACGAAAGCTGGGCACTAGTGGCTCACACCTGTAATCCTAGCTACTTTGGAGGCTAAGATCTGAGGATCACTGTTTGAAGCCAGCCAGGCAGCAAATTTATGAGACTCTTCTCCATGAACTGCCAAAAAAAAAAAAAAAAAAGCCAGAAGTAAAGCTTGTTGCTCAAGGTAGTAGAGTGCTAGCCTTGATCAAAAAAAACACAGGCCCACAGCCGGGCACCAGTGGCCCACGCCTGTAATCCTAGCTACTCAGGAGGCTAAGATCTGAGGATCGCAGTTCAAAGCCAGCCCGGGCAGGAAAGACCGTGAGACTCTTTTTTTTTTTGTTGGTCGTGGGGCTTGACTCTGGGCCTGGGCGCTGTCCCTCAGCTCTTCAGCTCAAGGCTAGCGCTCTACCACTTGAGCCACAACACCACTTCCGGCTTTTTAATATTTGCTTATGTGGTGCTGAGGAATTGAACCCAGGGCCTCTGGCATGCAAGGCAAGCGCTCTACCACTGAGTCGCCTTCCCAGCCCTTAAACCTGAATCTTGAACCTGAGTTACCGCTGTATTCATGTATATCCATATCCATAGCATGGCTGTATTCATAGCATGGCTCAAGTTTTAGAACACCTGTCTAGCAGAGCGCATGTCCCTGAATTTAAACATCAGTTCCTCTAAAACAAACCCTCAATTTGTATATAGATAAGAACTATTAAATTTGTAACATTCAGTTGAAATTTCAAATGAAGTATCAGCTGTCTGAACTAAGGGTTAAATGGAAAAAAAAAGTTCAACTCAAAATCTGAATTCTAATCTTAAATCCTGACAGCCTTACAGGTTGTGTTCAGAAGCACCCAATCATGTCTTTTAGAACTGCGTAGAAGGGGCTGGGAAGGTGGCTCAGTGGTAGAGTGCTTGCCTTGCATGCATGAGGCCCTGGTTCTATTCCTCAGCACCACATAAGCAGATTAAGGCAGAAGTAGCACTGTGGCTCAGGTGGTAGAGTGCTAACTCTAAGCTGAAGAGCTCAGGGACAGCGCCCAGACTCAGAGTTCAGGCTCCACAACTGACCAGAAAAAACCAAACTGTAGAAGTGAGCGGTGGTGGTGATGCACATCTATAATCCTAGTACTTGAGGGATGAGGCAGGCAGTCTTGAGTTTGAGGTCAGCTGGGTACACAGTAAGACCTTTTCTCAAAAAGATTGGTGCCGGGCTGGGAAGGTGGCTCACTGGTAGAGCGCTTGCCTTGCATGCATGAGGCCGTGGGTTCGATTCCCAAGCACCACATAAGTAAAAGAAAAAAAGCCGGAAGTGGTGCTGTGGCTCAAGTGGTAGAGCGTTAGCCTTGA
>NW_012268447.1:8228-9653 GCF_000151885.1 Dipodomys ordii
GAAGTGGCGCTGTAGCTCAAGTGGTAGAGCGCTCGCCTTGAGCTGAAGAGCTGAGGGACAGCGCCCAGGCAGAGTTCAAGTTCAAGCCCCATGATTGACCAAAAAAGACAAAACACAGGCCCTGAGTACTGGAACACACACAAAAAATCCGTTTCCTTTGTTCTTTACCAGGCTTCTGATATCTGGAAGGAAATAATTCTTTCACATTTGATTTCCAAAAGTCAAAAATGGGGCTGGGAAGGTGGCTCAGTGGCAGAGCACTTGCCTTGCATGCCTGAGACCCTGGGTTCGATTCCTCAGCACCACATAAGAAAAAAGAAAAAAGCCACAAGTGGCACTGTGGCTCCAGTGGTAGAGCGCTAGCCTTGAGCTGAAGAGCTGAGGGATAGCGCCCAGGCCCAGAGTTCAGGCCCCACTACCAGACCAAAAAGAAAAAATGGTAACCAAAAGTCAAAAATGATTTATACTCTTCTCCCATTTTTTAGTAGTACTTGATTTATAACCAATGTAATCTAATGAAAGTATTTTGTATTTAAGGGGAAGCCAGGGATGGAGCACAGTCACGGACATGGCGGGCTGCTGCTGACTTGTGACTTCTTTTTTTTTTTTTTTTTTGTCGGTCGTGGGGCTTGAATTCTGGGCCTGGGCGCTGTCCCTCAGCTCTTCAGCTCAAGGCGAGCGCATTACCACTTGAGCTACAGCACCACTTCCGGTTTTCTGGTGGTTTACTGGAAATAGGAGTCTCACAGTCTTTCCTGCTTGGGCTAGCTTTGAACCACGATCCTCAGATCTCAGCCTCCTGAGTAGGTAGGATTACAGGTGTGAGCCACCAGCGCCCGGCGTGACTTCCTTTTTAGATGAAAAGGAACTCGTGTTCTTGTACACCAGTGGGTGGCTGTGCCCAAGGCTGGGAGGTACCCTGGCTTGGGGGGACAGTGCTGCTCACTGCTGAGTGGAGACAGACTGCAGAGCTCAGTCATGTTAGCAACGTGTTCTGTTTCATCAGAACAAGGAATCCTAGCAGAAGCCACTGGCCCATCTAATCTAGATTTTATTCTAATAAAACTGTATTTTTCAGTCAGGACTGGTGGCTCATACCTGTAATCCCAGCTACTCAGGAAGATGAGATCTTCCAGCTTGGGCAGGAAAGTCCTTATGACTCTAAATTCAATCAACATCACCAACAACAACAACTAAAAAAAAAACCAGAAATGGAGCTGTGGTCAAGTAGAGTGCTAGCTGTGGCAAAAAAAAAAAAAAAGCTCAGGCAGCCAGGCGCTGGTGGCTCACGCCTGTAATCCTAGCTACTCAGGAGACTGAGATCTGAGGATCGCAGTTCAAAGCCAGCCCGGGCAGGAGAGACCGTGAGACTCCTATCTCCAATAAACCACCAGAAAACCGGAAGTGGCGCTGTAGCTCAAGTGG
>NW_012268447.1:18663-23191 GCF_000151885.1 Dipodomys ordii
CACCAGAAAACCGGAAGTGGCGTTGTAGCTCAAGTGGTAGAGCGCTTGCTTTGAGCTGAAGAGCTGAGGGACAGCGCCCAGGCCCAGAGTTCAAGCCTCATGACCGACAAAAAAAATTAAAAAAAAAAAATGTGCAATAGCCTCGGGGAAAAGAAGCCAAAACGCACCCAGTCAGGGGCCTGTGGTCGACAACTACAATTTTAGCAACTCAGAAGGCTGAGATCTCAGGAAAGTGGCTCAAAACCAGCCCGGGAAGGAAAAATCGAATTATGCCAGAAAATAAAACCTGAAAAGACACTTTACAACAAAAGCTCCCAGCCATGCGTGGTGGAACATGCTTATAACCCCAGCACTTGGGAGGTTGAAATAAGACCCCAGCCTACATGTGACACCTGTCTCAAACCAAAACAACTCCCATCACCAATGAACAAAGCCACGCAGATGTACTGTACTGGACTTCCTCACCTGCAAATGTGATGTGCGTTTTCATCTCAAAACTACTAGAATGGCCGGTGTGGCGCTTAGAGGAAGGCGGCCCAACACCAGCCAGGCAGGAAAGTCTGAGACTTTCCTGAACTCGGGCCTGGGCAATGTCCCTGAGCTCTTCAGCTCAAGGCTAGCGCTCTACTACTCAAGCCACAGCACCACTTCCGGCTTTTCCTGCTTATGTGGCACTGAGGGAGGGCTTCATCCATGCAAGGCAAGCACTGTACCACTGAGCCACCTTCCAGCCCCTGCGTGAGACTCTTATTTCCAATTAACCACCAGAAAACTGGAAGTGGCTTGTGGCTCAAGTAGTGGAGTGCTTGCCTTGAACACACAGTGCCTAGGCCCTGAGTTCAAGCCCCAGGACTTGGGGGGGGGGTAGGGAACTAATTATATATATATATATATATATATATACATATAAAATGATCCAGGCCACAACATAGACAGTTATACAACACAAGAGAAAAAAGAAAAAAGTAATGGTTAATTGGTGATAAACATCGAAAACCCATTGTATTTTTTTTTTTTGGGTCCGGTCGTGGGGCCTGAACTCTGGGCCTGGGGGCTATCCCTCAGCTCTTCAGCTCAAGGCTAGCACTCTACCACTTGAGCCACAGCACCACTTCCGGCTTTTTTTTCTTTTTGCTTATGTGGTGCCGAGGAATCGAACCCAGGGCCTCATGTGTGCAAGGCAAGCACTCTACCACTGAGCCACCTTCCCAGCCCCCCCATTGTATTTCTTAAAAATAGAGGTAAAGCCGGAAACAAGTGCCTATCAGGTGACCAGCTGGTGACCACTCAAGAATGAAGACCTGCAGCAAGATTGTGTAACCTTTTGCCCTTTCTCATGGAGACTTTTGCTATAAAAGCTTGTTATCCTCTGCATTAAATCGCACTCAGCACTCACTCCTCCTGTGTGTGAGTTGTCTGTTTGCCATCTCCCCACCTATTCCAGTTCCTCCACTAGGTGTCCTCCGTTGTCCTGACAGAGCCGGTCCGAGGCACTTCACTAGTCTGCTTTGTGCGCTTCTTTATAAGGGATTTACAGAACACAGATGTACACCCGCACAGATGTCAGCTCTTCCTCTTTTCCACTGTGTACACGTAAGTGTTCCAAGGCCCACACGTGACGGCCTTTACGTGGAGCTGGTTGTCCACGAAGTACTTTACCCGCCGGGGCTGGTCCAAGCTGGTGCCGTCGCCGTGGCCAAGCTGTCCGTATTTACCTGAAGTGGAAGGAGGGCCGCTGCCATCCCCCCGGTCCCCCCGCCCGCCTCCTCTGCCCCTTCCCTGGGCCGCTGTGCTGCCTGGACAGCACAGAGCTCCGCAACGTCCCGGGGACACGTGCCCAGCCCTGTTTTTAGCCCACGGCCTGTGGCCTGCGAGTCTTTGTGCGTCAGTCACCCGCACAGTCCAGTCCTGTCCCACCTTAAGGATCCCATGGCAGTGTTCACTTACCCCAGCCCCAGGTGTAGAGCTCCCCTGCTCCTGCAAGCAGAGACAAAGCGGCACTTGCTTGTGCGCCCCAGGACCCTTGCCTGGCCCAGCCCTACACACTCCAGCAAGGCCCAATCCATCTGAGGCTGCACACAGAGCACCACGGGCCCGTGACCACTGTCACATGGGGCTGGCAAAGGATCCAGCTGCAACAGGGGACCGTCCTGTACCACACAGCTGCTGAAGTGGGCTGTACACTTCACATTTGTGTGTGTGCGGAAGATGTCCTTGTTAGCCTCCTACAGGGAAGAACCTTCTGGGCCTGACAGCCTGGGAGCTATCACTTTTATGTGTTGGCTGGCTGAGATTACACACCTGTAATTCCAGCACCCGAGGCTGGGGCCGGGTGCTGTGAGATCAGGCCAGGCTGGCTACAGAGCAAGCGCCGGGTCTGCGCACTAAGGTCCACCCGCCCGGACAGAACGTCCTCCAGACTTGAGCCAGCAGGATGCCAGACCACAGGTGTGGCTCAGGTAGTAGAGCCACGGCACCGCTTCTGCTTTTCTGGTGGCTTGTTGGAGATGAGTCTCGTGGACTTTCTTGTCCAGGCTGACTCTGAACTGTGATCCTCAGCTCTCAGCCTCCTGAGTAATTAGGACTACAGGTTTGGGCCACCAGTGCCCAGCTACGAGCTGCTTTGTTTAATGGCAACTCTACTTAAAGAGAACCTCCAAGTAGCAAGCAGAGTGTGAGGTCCTGGTGCAAACCCCAGCTCTAGCATGCACACACACAGGGCAGTTTCTGCTGGGGACGCGGGTCACCTTCCCAGCACCCAGGAGGGTCCAGGAAGCGCGGGGGGGGGGGGGTGAGGCTAGCCTAGACCACGCGGCGGAATTATTCTCAACTTAAAAAAAGCAAAATGAGGGTGATGTTTTGGGCGGCCACACCCCTTTCTGCAGCCCTCCAGCCCCGTCCCGAGCCCCACTCACGCGTTACCACGGCCGTGTGCCGGGACCCACAGCTGGCCTTGATGGCCTCGGAGCCCAGGGGAAGGTCCAGTAGGGCGGGGAAGGGCTGGACAGCTATGAAGGTGGCCGGGGCTCCATCCTCAGTGCTGGCTCCTCCCTTCGTGTCGGCGCCATCTCCACCTCCTGGGGTTTAGCGTGGTTATAGTGATGCGGAGCACTGAGCGCACCAGAACTCCCTCGTTCCACAGGGCTGGCAGGTTTCGCTGCAGGGGCTCCGAGCTGCTGTGCACGCCCCGGTGGGGATGCCTCCCACTCCTGTGTGCAGTGGCCTGGCCCAGCTCACAGCCCAGGACGACTCACCGTAGGGCCACTCACCTTCCCCGGGGGCTGTCTTCTCTGCCAGTCTCCTGGTGGGCAGCGCTAACTGCCCTGACTCATTCCAGCCCCAGATGTAAACATCGCCAGTCTCTGTGAGAGAAGAGCCGCTGCCCTCGGCAACAAGCACAGCCAGCCAGCCAGCCAGCCAGCCAGCCAGCCAGCCAGCCAGCCCGCCCGCCCGCCCCGTGTGCACTGTAGCCTCCTCGTCTCCGGCCTAGGTTCCCTTCTGGTCAGCCAGGCAGCGGATCAACAGGCTCTTCTGCCTCGGCCTCCCCTGTGACTGGGACTCCCGGCGTGCGCCTTGACACTGCACTTGGCTGGACCTCCATTTTCCTTGTCCATGGGCCCAGCGTCCTCGGTTCTGACCTCGCTCTCCCTGCGCTCGTGCACACAGTGCCCCCTCTGGGCTGGGCTTTCATGCGTGGGATTCCTGCGCCCAGGCTCTGGCAATCCTTGGACAGGGGCTCTGCCACTGGGTTCCACCCAAACCCTGCTGGTACTTTGGGTCATCCTCTCACAGCCCAGGACTGGCCTTGAACTCATGATTCTCCTGAGGCCGCCTCTGCTGGGATTACAGGAGTGCCTGCGCTTTTCAAAGGCAGCCACGTAATCGTTACAGTAGTCCCGAAGGGAGACGATGACGGGGTCCCCCTTCACACAGCATCCCCACTGAGGCACAGAGGGGCCAGGCTGGGGCTCACAGACACCTCGGCACTTCGGGCTGCAGATGCCTTTCCTGAACCTTCGGAGGGGAGCTTCCACCAGGGAGTCAAACCTGGCTCCCAGCCTAACCCAAGAACTGGGGTCTCTGGGTGAGCAGTGCCAGGCCAGCCCGGGCTCCGGAAGCAGGAGCCGGCTGCACCCCGTGGACCCCGCGGCGGTGGGGTCAGCGCCACCCGCGCCCAGGGTGCCCGCCATGGGCCTTCCGGCCGGAATAGCCACTCACCGCTCAGACACACCGAGTGCCAGCCGCCGGCCGCAGCCTCCACCATGGTCAGGCCGTGCAGCGCCTCCAGCCGCCGCGGCTGCGGCTCCGCCTCCAGCGTCCCGTGGCCGAGCTGTCCGTGCCTGGGCAGGGGGACGGGCATGAGCTGCGGCTCGGCTCATGGAGAAGCCCCTCCGCGTGTACGCGCGCGCACAGGGCCTCACCTGCCTCCGCCCCAGGAGAACACCTGGCCGTCGGCGCCCAGCAGCAGCGCGTGCTCGGCGCCCAGGTGCAGCTGGCGCGCGCGCAGCTCGGGGGCCAGGGCGCAGCG
>NW_012268448.1:0-3254 GCF_000151885.1 Dipodomys ordii
CCCTGGGTTCGATTCCTCAGCACCACATAAGCAAAAAAGAAAAAAAGCCAGAAGTGGCGCTGTGGCTCAAGTGGTAGAGCACTAGCCTTGAGCTGAAGAGCTGAAGGACAGTGCCCAAGCCCAGAGTACAGGCCCCACGACTGAACCAAAAAAAAAAAAAAAAACCAACAGGTGAATGTGGGAGAAACCAATAGAAGAAAGTCACAAAAAAGTAGTTGATAGATAATAGGACATAAAACAGACACAAATAGGAATTTCATTACTCACTGGTGATGGCTATCTCCACATCTTCAGTATCACTGGATGAAAATTCTGCAAGCACCTGGGCCATGACAGTAATGATGTGATCTGGAAAAAGGAGGATAGAATGAATGTCGTGGAGAATACCTGGACTCCTGTTTCTACTGGGGTCAGAGGGAAGAAACTCAGAACTCAGTGTTGCCTCAAACAGGGCTCCTGTCTCCAGGCTTCAGTTGGGTTATGCTGCGGTGAAGAAAAAAGTCCAGATATTCAGATTCTTTTCTAGCCCAGATTCTGAGGAACTGGTGCCAGGGCCATGTTACTCAAAGAGGCACTGGCTTTATGAATCTGTCAAGAGACAGACCTCCCTCTTGCAAACACTTATCCATAAACTCAGTTTCTTTCCTTCATATAATCTCTGATGGTTTTCTTTTTCTTTATAATCCATACCATCAGAGGTTTCTCATATAGAAAACTTTGGATGAACGATGAAGAATATAATATCACTTGTATTTACAACATTTCCTAGTGCCCCAGATGCCTGACATTGTATTGGGTTCCTGTTGTGACATGTGGAGGGGAATTTCAGTCGATCTGCATATAGGCTGGTTTGTTTAGGTGTGTAATGAGGAGAATGACTAAGGAGACATTAACTCTTCACAATCCCAAAGCTGAGGAGATTACAAAGCACAGGGGTTACACCTAGCCATCTGAATGTGGGATTTGTATGAAGAGTACCACTCCACTCAAGATGAACCCACAGTGTGCAGGAAGCCATAGGAATATTCTGAAATTCATTCCATCCAATCAGTACCCAATATCAAAAAGGAGGACACAAGAAGAGCAAAAGAGAAAAGGTTATGAGGTATAAGAATGCAGAAGATGACCAGTTCCTGACAGAGGTGAGAACTCACTCTCCATGATGTCCAAGTATCTAAGAGCAAGGCCTGTTCCATCAGATTCCTTCAAACCTGGATCAGCATTCCAAGACTTGAACTCCAAATAATGGGATGTTTGTCAAAAGCAGAATATGTAAGAATAAGGCATGTGGAGAATATTGGGGTTTTTGGAGGGGTGTTTGTTACTGTTTTTGTGAGTTGTGGGGCTTGATCTCTGGGCCCGGGCGCTGTCCCTAAGCTCTTCAGCTTAAGACAAGTGCTCTGTCTCTTGAGCCATAGCACCACTTCCAGTTTTCTGGTGGGTTATTAGAGATAAGAGTCTCCTGGGACTTTCCTGCCCAGGCTGGCTTTGAATTGCAATCCTCAGATCTCAGATTCCTGAGTAGAGAATATTGTTCTTAAGTAGTAAAGAAAATGAGACTGCATGTCCAATATCAGTCATTATCCTACACCGTTACTCCTATGTTACTAAAGCATGAAGTGAGCACATATTCTTCGGGCTCTGTGTTCACTACTCCCTGCTTTGAACACCGGAACCAGTACATAACCTCTTTCTCCCAGGAAGCTTTTTTTTTTTTGTAGTTCAATCATGGGGTTTGAACTCTGGGCCTGGGCACTGTCCTTCAGCTCTTCACTTCA
Organism: Dipodomys ordii; assembly: GCF_000151885.1. Taxonomy (NCBI): domain Eukaryota; kingdom Metazoa; phylum Chordata; class Mammalia; order Rodentia; family Heteromyidae; genus Dipodomys; species Dipodomys ordii. The sequence continues at coordinate 1,779 of NW_012268448.1, forward strand.
AGGCTAGTGCTCTACCACTTGAGCCACAGCACCACTTCCAGCTTTTTCTATTTATGTGGTGCTGAGGAATTGAACCCAGAGTCTTATGCATGTGAGGCAAGCACTCTACCACTGAGTCACCTTCCCAGCACCTCTCCCAGGAATCTTTAACAGTCTCACCTCAAGAGGTTTCCTGCCTCCGGGGTCTTCCTCTGCATTAGCTGAATCATATTGTCTCATATTCCAGGCCTTGGAGACAAACATTTCCAAGAAATTTATTATAAAGAGTACCTCAGTCATTCCCCCTGCATCAGACTAGATTGTGGTGGGTGCTCTTTAGTGTTTGGTCATATTCTGGAGGTGATTCTGATTCTGAGTGTGGCAATGTTGAAAGATGGTAAAATCTTTCAAAGGTAGGACCTCACAAAGATAGTTTATTTCAGTACACCAGTCTAAGAATGATTTAATGAGTTACTTAGACCCTGTGTTGTCACATGAAGTTTTATGCATTCTAAATGCATACCAAGATCTCAATCCCTAGGGTTTCCTCCAATATTATGTAATCTGTCTCTGATATGTAAAATAGATATTGTGAATGAATTTGGAATCAGCTGGGCTATACACAAAAAGAGACAAGACACTTCTACCCTTCTCAACATGCAGATCAATCACTTGCATGTGACTTAGGCCATTCTTGTTGTCATTTCCATGTCTTCCCCTGTAATCACATAAAAGGAATTTTTGTGAGAATGATACTGTCCTGTATCCTGTGCACAGGTCTGTTCATTTGGCAATATTAGAAAGCAGGTGAGAAACAGATCAACTCAAGAGAATCCAAAAGTTAGCAGTAAAAGCATTGATACCAATAATCTACTGACAGCAGTTTTTATTGTGGTCCATAGTCAGACCTCAGTAGGAAAATAACTCTTACTTCATAGTCATGTATGTTATGAATCACATACATGTTTATGTATCATATTGTAATTCACTGGGAAACTTAGGAAATAAAAAAGCAATACTGTATTTCACACCAAGACAGGCAAACTTACTTCTGCTTTTGTTTGGTCTTCCTCATTTGTACCTTGCTGAGGACAATTAGGAAGACACAGATTGACTTAGTAAAATAACAGTGTTGTTTGAGATTACTCAGGATCATCAGTTGGTATGGATGACTTCCAGGTCACAACAGCCTCCATGAGTAGGACCTCTGTTCCTGTAGTTTGGCATAAGGTAAGTATGGATGTTCCCTAACTTATCTGTCCTGGATATTAGGGATTTATCCAAGGATGATTACCAAGCTGAACCTTGTGTAATTTGTCATTGTACCTAGGTGTTATTGTACTAATGCCTTAAGGAATTGTAAAGCTTGCAAAGATCATGTTAACTACAAGAAGATAATAGTGTCATTACTGGGGCTGGGAAGGTGGCTCAGTGGTAGAGCGCTTGCCTTGCATGCTCAAGACCCTGGGTTCGATTCCTCAGCACCACATAAGCAAA
>NW_012268448.1:7299-9248 GCF_000151885.1 Dipodomys ordii
AAACAAATCGTTTAACTAGGGATACAGGTGGACCCATTGCAACAATGAGATGTACAAGTCGTTATGTCGAAAAACGAACTTAACAACTTTGGTGGGGGGAGGAGGGAGGAACGGGTAGGGGGAGGGGAGGAGTATGGGAAGGGATGGGAAGGGGAAACAACGAGGAGGCAACAATGCTTGATAAGAAATGTACTCGTTACCTTGCCCATGTAATTGTAACTCCTCTGTATGGTATTCTCACAATAAAAATAAATAAATTTTTTTTAATGGCAAAAGATCTAAATTTAGAAAAAGCAGAAGCTGGAGTCTGCTGAGTTGGCAAAAGGGTAGAAGTAAAACAGATACAGACTTGGAAAACCCATCCAAGGGGAACTGAGGAAAGCATGAAGGGAGGGCAAGTGAAATGAGTACTGCCAGGTTTCTTCAAGTCAGGGTTGCCTAAAGAGATTGACAGCAGAGGGAGCACCGTCTTCCAGGGATGGTGGCTCATACTATGAAGATGAGGTGGAGCTAGGATCCTAAATCAAGGGATGAGGAGGGATAAAATCACCCCCTAGTACAAGCCCCAAGATAGGCCCAAGCTGTACTTACATGCCATCCCAGGCTGCTTCTTTGTACTCCATCCACATCTTACTCACCCTACTTTTCTATTACCCATTTAGTGTCCTCTCCCTCCTGTTAGGTTTGCCTAGGAAAAGGGCTGCTTTTCTCCATTCCATTCTGCATATAGACTTCTCTCTCCCCTTTGTTTTCTATGCAGGACCACACATGGTATACCCCAAGTCTCCACGCACCACCTTCATTACCTAGGTGACCAGCACACCTGGGGTGCCAAAACCCCAGAGGGGTTTTGAATCAAGAATGGCAGAATTCCCTCCACTTTTTTTTTCTGAGGGTTAATTTCATCCCCCTTCATGAACATGGTGTAGGGAACACCACGTCATACTGGCCACCACTTCTCTGCTTCTGGTGAGTGTTCTACTCTATGATGAGTGCCCTCTCTTGTTCTTGCTCTCTGTCTGTCTGTCTGTATCTATCTCTGTCTCTGTCTCTCTCTTTGACTATATGTGGTTCTATGTCAGGGGGCTCCTATGGCCTTGTCCAGTCACTTTCCCTTTTGGCTATGCCTAATTCAGAAATTTGGCCTTTACTCTAAAGAGAGCTGGTTGGACAGGGGATGCCCTCCATCTGGTAGCCTCTTTAACACTTACCAGACTCCCTCCCACATTTCCAGTGGTGCTGCCCGTCACATCCAAGCCAGGACACCCTTTTGGGATGTCTCTTATGCTCTCCCAATGTCTTTTTGCCTCAAGAACTCTATAAAGACAAAGCACCTTATTACAATAAGGCCTGGCCACTATGGAGACTAGATAATCAGTGTTAATGGCCACAAAATGGGACTTTTGATTATAATATTCTCAGAGATTTGGACAATTTTTGCCACTGCAATGGTAAATGGGTAGAAGTTCTATACAACTAGGAATTTCTTACCCTCCACACTTGTTTTTCCTCTTTCCAATCATATATAACTTTCCCTACCCACCTGGCACATGGGCAGCCCTTCCCTGCCAAGTCACCAGAGACACTAGAGATTACCCAGGGACCCAATGAAAGCCTGACTGAATTTCTCAACCATATCACATTCTATGCTAAGAAGGAGGGTATGGATATTCTTTTTGTGTGTGTGTGAACATACTGTACAGAGGGGTTACAATTACATGGGCAAGATAATGAGTACATTTCTTATCAAGCATTGCAGCCTCCTCCTTTGTTTACTGTCGGGAGCCCTGCAGGGAGTCTCTCTGCATGATAAGCTTGACTATCTCACTGGAACATCTCTCCAGGCTATTTACAGAATCTGGTCTTTGCATCCTGCCCCAAACAAAGACCAGGTAGCTGCTATTGACCACCTTTTCACATTGCCCTAAGCAAGCATCCTGCAGCTGCTA
>NW_012268448.1:10938-13844 GCF_000151885.1 Dipodomys ordii
CTCAGCGACTGTGATACATGCCCTAAAACCAGACATTCCTGGAAAATAGCCGACCCACCCGTCCCTTCCTGTAAAACTTAAACCTAATAGTAGGGTAAGGCAGGATGCTGTAAATCACTTGTCAAAATTAGGGAACAGAAAGTTTCGGTGCATAACGACCAGCACAGGCATGTCTGGGCAAGTACCGACACGTCAGCTATCCCCCCAACCCCACCTACCCCATCTGGCCAGCTTAGCCTGACCAATCCCCACCCTGAGCGTAATTTGAAATTAACCAATCAATACCCTGTAACCACGCATCTCGCTTCTGTAACCTCGCTTCTGCTACCCATAAAAATAGGGTGCTTTCAGGCACTCGGCGCGCAAGTCTCCCGATAGACTTTGTCGCCCCGGGTACCCGTGTAACCGGTTCCCAGACACTTGACCCGAACCTTGTGGATCTCGAGGTTGAGTGCACCTGGGAGCCGAGGCATGCCCGAATAAACCTCTTGCTGTTTGCATCCGCACAAGTGGTCTCGTTGTTCCTTGGGGAAGGGTCTCTTCAGATTGAAGGACACCCCACGCCGGGGGTCTTTCAGCTAGAGAGTACCTTACACCATTGCAGTGCCCATCAACATAAACATTTTGATAAATGGATTTGGATGCCTTTTATAGTGCTGGGGATTGAACCCAAGGCCTTGAACATGCTATGAAAATACTTTGCCATAGAGCTACTTCTCAGCCCAATCTAGAGGCTGAGCTCTAAATTCAAGAAAAAGCTGAACCCTGATGGATTTCAGATGTGGTTGGTTGAGCCCTAAGGAAGCACAAAGGCTCCAACTCATCTACTGTGTGAACAGCTCTACCAGAACTATTACTAGAATCTAAGCTTCTTTTTGTTCACTTCTCTATGGGAAACCTTCAGGCAGAATTTTGTAAAAGGAAGTAAATGTATTAGAGGCAGAGTCTGAGGAAAACAGAGGAATTTACAGTGTCTCCAGTCTCCACTTTCTAGCTCAAGGGACAAAGGGCTTTCATAGAACACAAATGGGTTATAGTGTGATAATATGCAGGCAATCTCAAGTGATGGGTATTTTAAATGTTGACCTCTTGAGGCCAATGTCTACATTTTTCTCACACTAACACATTACTTTTTGCAAATAAAAGTATATAAGCTGAGGGAAATCATTAGCTCTACCTGCTAATGACTCTATCTGCTATGGCTCAAGTGGCAGAGCTAGTTACTTCTTTTTCTCTCATTTTTTATTAACATCAGTAGGATATACAAGAGCATTTCATTTTTACATATTTACATACAACATACACTGATGGGCTTAAACACCCCATCCCTCTTAGAAGCCCCTTCCTTTGGATTTAAAATACCATGAGCTAGGCACTGATGGCTCATGCCTGTAATCATAGCAACTCAGGAAGCTGAGATCTAAGGATCAACTATCCAGAGCTAGCTAAGCCAGGAAAGTCCATGAGATTCTTAACTACAATGAACTCACACACACACTCACACACACACACACACACACACACACACACACACAAAGCTGGAAGTGGAGCTATGGCTCAAGTAGTAGAGTTTTAGCATGAAACAAAAAACTCAGATTGCCCATGCCCTGTATTCAAGCCCTTCAAACTCCAGGACACACAGACACACACACACACACACACACACACACACAATGAGAGAGAGACAGAGACACACACTGAGACAGACAGAAAGAGAGAGAGAGAGAGATACACACACCAAAAGCCATCTGAAAAAATACAGTATTAGAGAGATTAGGGAATAGATTAGAGACAGGGTAAATGTATTTTTTTTCTCTTGTTTCTTTACAGACCATTACAATTCCTTTACAAGACTCTTGCACAGGGAAGTCCTAAATGGACACAACTAATGGCCAGGGGACTAGGTTATGGAATTACCAGAGGACAGGGTGGAAGGATTACAGGTTTCAGAAATCATCAGTGTCAGCCCTTATAAAGAATCCTTTAGGCCAGGCACAGGTGGATCATGCCTGCAATACTAGCTTCTCAGAAGGCTAAGATTTGATGATGGTAGTTCAAAGCCAGCCCAGGCAGGAAAGTATGTGACACCCTTTATCTCCAATAAACCACCAGAAAACCAGAAGTGGTGCTATGGGTAAAATGGTAGAGCACTAGCCTTGAGATGAATTGCTCAGGGACAGTGCCCAGGCCCAGAGTTCAAGCCCCACAACTGACAACAACAACAACAAAAAGAATCCTTTATTACTTCAGTGATGTTCATTATTGGACATTTAGTACTTTTCAGTCCCTAAGGATATACGTTGTGCAGTGACCCATTATTAAACAACTAACAACTAAGCAAGGAAACAACAGATGCCCCAAGGAAACCCAAATGGCAGGAATGACAAATGGTTCTATGAAATGATGGATGAATTCCACACAGCCTAGAGCGTGTAAACATTGTGGATGCTCAGTGGCTTCTCATGATACAGTAAAAAAAAAAAAATCCTGATTTCAAAATAGGAACCAACCCAGATGCCCCTCAGTAGATGAATGGATCAAGAAAATGTGGTATATATACACAATGGAATTCTATGCCTCCATCAGAAAGAATGATGTTGCCCCATTTGTTAGGAAATGGAAAGACTTGGAAAAAATTATATTAAGTAAGCCAGGCCCAAAGAAACATAGGTCCCATGGTTTCCCCTATTTGCAATATCTAGGATATGTCTGAGTCAAGCAGAAAAGGTCAGATAAGGCGATGTTAGGGAAATGAACCCTAAGATATGTATTCAAGTGTTTTGTTTCTTTCATACGATTGTTTCCAACACATTAATAAGATTATTTCTTTGCTTTGTATGTCCCTCCCCCACAGTATAACCCATACTTTCACTGTATTTGATGTTGGTATAATTTGTGGAGGGGAA
>NW_012268449.1:0-1624 GCF_000151885.1 Dipodomys ordii
AAAAAAAAAAAAAAAAAAAGAAAAAGAAAAAGAAAAAAGCAAAAAAGAAAAAAAAAAGAAAACAGGAGGTAATATAAACCACTAATACAATGACTTATACCTGAAGGACAGAAAAAGTGAAAAGACAAAGAGAAAAAAAAGCAATATAAAAGGAGATAAATGAATGAAAAAAAATCCCTCTAAACTTAGTGTTTCTTCCTTGTTGAGAATGATTGGCTGCTTTCTTCAGATTGTTAACCCTTGGGACCTGGGTTGAACATACATATGCCTGGCTGCAATATTCTTTGGTCAATTATATGGAATAAGAGCAGCTGATGGGGTGTTCCCAGGCAAGCTAGTCTATTCTGTTGGGAATCAGTGGTGATGGTTCTAAGCTTGTCAGCCAGTAGTCGGGGACAGCGTGGGGTCTGAACACAGTGGATCAGAAAACACTCTGACACACTGGAAGCCATCCTTTGCCCTGCTCTGGGAATGGAGTGTGTACTCTGGCTTGTCCATAGTGAATTTTTCCCTTTTCAGTCTAAGCCTCCAGTTTAATGTGAGCTTTGGAGCGGAAGGAGTGAGTAGCTTGTTATCAGACACTGTACCCTAGCTAGTAGAATGGAAATGTCTAATGCCTACCTTACACTGGTGAGTTGGATATTTTGGAAATAGATAATTCCTTTTAATATCTTTTTTTATTGTGAAAATACCATACAGAGGGGTTACAATTACATGGGCAGGGTAATGAGTGCATTTCTTATCAAGCATTGTTACTTCCTCCTTTGTTTCCCCTTACAATCCCTTCCCATCTCCCCACACCCCCACACTCCCTCCTCCCACCCACCCCCTGCCCCCACGCCAAAGTTCTAAAGTTCATTTTCTACATAACATCTTGTACATCTCACTGTTGCAATGGGTGGAGCTGTATCCCTATTTAAACAATTTGTTTTTACCCTTACCCTCCACAAATTATACCAACATCAAATACAGTGAAAACAGGGGTTATACCATGGGGGATGGACATACAAAGCAACAAAGAAATATCTTATAAATATGTTAGAAACAATAGCCAAAAAGGAAAAAAAACATTTGAATCCTTATCTTGGGGTTCATTTTGCTTAACAACAACTTATCTCACCATTTCGACTTGTCTCAGACATATAACATTTATTGCAAATAAGGGAAATCAGGGGACCTATGTTTCTTTGGGCCTGGCTTACTTCAATTAATATGATATTTTCCAGCTGGGCACCTCGCCTGTAATCCTAGCTGCTGAGGAGGCTGAGATCTGGCAAAAAGTCCTTGAGAATCTTATCCCCATTTAACCACTAGAAAACCGGAAGTGGTGCTGTGGCTCAAGTGGTAGAGCGCTCTCTTTGATCTGAAGAGAGCAGGGGCAGTAACCAAGCCCAGAGCTCAAGGCCCAGGACCGTCAATATACATGTATGAATGTATGTATGTATGTATGTAATTTTTCCAAGTCTTTCCATTTCCTAACAAATGGGGCAAGGGCATTATTTCTGATGGAGGCATAGAATTCCATTGTGTAAATATACCACATTTTCTTGATCCATTCATCTACTGAGGGGCATCTGGGTTGGTTCCATATCTTAGCTATGGTAAATAATGCTGCAATAAACAT
>NW_012268449.1:1674-2103 GCF_000151885.1 Dipodomys ordii
GTAAATAATGCTGCAATAAACATAGTTGTGCTGGTAGCTATAGTATGGTCTTGTTTGTGATCATTTGGGTAAATGCCCAAAAGTGGGATTGCTGGATTATAGGGGATCTCTATGTGGAGTCTTTTGAGGAACCTCCATATTGAGTTCCAAAGTGGTTGAACAGGTTTACATTCCCACCAACAATGCAGTAGGGTTCCCTTCGGTCCACATCCCCTCCAGCATCTGTTGTTGTTAGAGTTCTTTTTTTTTTCAGTGGAAAAAAGTGGAAATATTTTCCCTTTATTCAGAAATCAGAGAAAGGAGTAAATCATGATTTTTTTTAATTTAATTTTATTTTTTTTGTGAACATACTGTACAGAAGGGTTACAATTACATGGGCAGGATAATGCATACATTTCTTATCAAGCATTGCAGCCTCCTCCTTTGTTT
>NW_012268449.1:3510-3890 GCF_000151885.1 Dipodomys ordii
TGTAGAAAACTAAAGCTAGATCCTTATATATCACCCTGCACCAGAATCAACTCCAAATGGATCGAAGACCTCGAAGTCAAAGCAGACATCCTGAAAACATTACAGGATGGAATAGGAGAAACCCTAGGTCTCCTTGGCACAGGCCGAAATTTTTTGAATATAGACCCAGAAACAACAAATCAAAGAAAGGTTGGACAAATGGAATTGCATGAAGTTTCAGAGCTTCTGCCTGGCAAAGGACATAGCTAGCAAGATCAATAGAAAGCCCAAGGATTGGGAGAAGATCGTCACTAGCCATACAACAGACAAGGGTCTCATATCTAAAATATACTTGGAACTCAAAAAATTAAATCCCCCAACAACAAATCCTCAAAGAAACA
>NW_012268450.1:0-2696 GCF_000151885.1 Dipodomys ordii
GTAGGGGAAAAACAAAGGAGGAGGCAACAATGCTTGATAAGAAATGTACTCATTACCTTGCTCATATAATTGTAACCCCTCTGTACAATATTTTTCCCAAAATTTTATTTTTTAAGAAATAAAAAAATTTTTTAAAAAAAGCTCTGGGATATCCCCAGCCTCAGGACAGGCAAAAAAAAAAAAAAAAATGCAGTTTCAATAAGTATTCAACCACAAGTTCATACTAGTAGGACAAGGTAAGGAAAATGTTTGCCAAGAATGTTTCTTGTGAAATATAGGATACCACAAAGTCCAATATAATGATCACAGATCAACCAGAAACCCTTAAGTACAATTTGCAGTAGTTTCTGTAGCTGAAAAGAATGTGAGGTATGAGAATCAGGAGGGTTTATTTATTTATTTGTAGATCTTGATGACCATATTTGTTCAAACTTCAAGATAGCGGGTTAAGATCATTCCTAATCTCTAAAACTTAATGTGAAGGCTGGGAATGTGGCTTAGTGATAAAGTACTTGCCTAGCATGGTTGAAATCTTGGGTTTGATTCCTCAGTACCACATAAACAGAAAAAAGCCAGAAGTGATGCTGTGGCTCAAGTGGTAGAATGTTAGCCTTGAGCAAAAGAAGCTTAGGGACAGTGCCCTGGCCCTGAGTTCAAGTCTAAGGACTGGCCAAAGGAAAAAAAAAAGAGTGAATACATTTCATTTTTTCCCATTAACATTGTTTGTAATCTTAACATTGTCATAATTATCCTGAAGTAAGAGCGAACAGATTTGGGACATTTAGGGCAGGAGTTCCTTATTCTCAAATCCTGGGGTGATTTCTACAAGTTTATATCATGTGTTGCTCAATGTACAGACGTTGAAAACCATGTGCCATGGAGGCTTTTGTGTCTCTTATGTAGTAGGCCAGCTTCAGTTTTAACAGCCTGCTGTTTGTCTTTAGATAACAGTAGAATGCACATTCCTTGACTACATCATGGGAGGATGTCAGCTGAATTTTACTGTAAGTAACACTGAATTTTCTGACATAGACTTTCCCCCTCTATTTTGCATTATTATTTTTTTTTTTTGCCAGTCTTGGGGCCTGAACTCTGGGCTTGGGTGCTGTCCCTCAGCTCTTCAGCTCAAGGCTAGCGCTCTACCACTTGAACCACAGTGCCACTTCTGGCTTTTTTTTCTTATGTGGTGCTGAGGAATCGAACCCAGGGCCTCATGCATGCAAGGCAAGCACTCTACCACTGAGCTACCTTTCCAGCCCTTGCAGTATTTTTTTAACTAAGTGTTTTTATAACGTCAAATTGACTTTGTAATAGAATTTACACTATTATTTGTTCTCCTCACAGACCTCATAGATTGTCCAGGTTCATGATGGGAATTTTGACTTTGTTGATGAGAATATCTTTGCCCTAAGAGAAAGCAGATATACACATACCAGTCGTTATCTTGCAGTAATTTAAAGACTAGGGACTATTAATCAAACAAACTTACAAAACACAATCCATGAGATTGAATTACATATATAAACGCATATGAATTACAGATGTAGGGATTATATGTAATCCCTGTATTCCGAATTTAGGGACTTAGGGAAGCAAGAAAAATAAGAACAGCACATGATTTCATGTTGAAGCTTTAATGGTTTAATTTTCTATGGAAATACTGATAGGCATTTGTTAAGAAATGTCAATATCAGGCTCTGGGATGAATGGATCCAGTCTCTTGAAGGTTTCTTGAATCCCAAGCACAGGTATCTGTGCCTTCTGCTTAGTAAGGGCTGTTCACTCTGTTTGACAGGTGGGAGTAGACTTCACTGGCTCCAACGGTGACCCAAGGTCTCCTGATTCCCTTCACTACATTAGCCCCAATGGTGTCAATGAGTATTTGACTGCAATCTGGTCTGTGGGATTGGTCATTCAAGATTATGATGCGTGAGTATGACTTTGAGAATACTACAATACTTGTTCCTGTAATTCCCCAGGAGGGATTATTTCTGTTCATTATCCATTGCTGTATATAGGTAGTATAGGATGAAGGTGCTATTTTTTTTGGTCAGTTTATTTTTAATTTTTCTCTCCATGACAGTGTTTTTTATTTGTTATTTTTTGTGCAAGGCCTGGGTACTGTTATTATGCTTTTTATATCCTTCAAGGATAGTTCTCTACTACTTGAGCCACAGCTCTACTTTCAGCTTTTTAGAGGTGAGTCGCAAAGTCTTTCCTGCCCAGGCTGGCTTGGAACTGTGATCATCAGATCTCAGCCTCCTGAGTAGCCAGTATTACAGGCATGAGCCACCAGTGCCCAGCCCCTTTATGACAGTTTTAATGTTTACCTCTGATCTCTCATTTCTTGCTGTGATAACTATAATGTGCTACATCTAGCTTGCTTATTTACTAGCTGAATGAAGTCAACAAGATTCTTCTTGTTCCTTGGATCTGTTTCCTTTAGGTTTAGTCATTAGGAATAAGTTGTGGGTGTGGTTGTGATGCAGATGACATCTTTGTAAGCAGTAGTGAAGCCTTTTTCTTTTTCTTTTGTACGTTTTTTTATTGTAAAAATGCTGTACAGAAGGGTTACAGTTACATGAGCAAATGAGTACATTTCCTATTGAGCATTGTCACCTCTTCCTTTGCCCCCTACCATCCGTTTCCTCCTACCTCCTCCACAAAGTTGTAAAGCTCATTTTCTTTTTTTTTTT
>NW_012268450.1:3405-3824 GCF_000151885.1 Dipodomys ordii
ATCTTCAGATTTCAATCTCCTGAGTAGCCAGGATTACAGGCATGAACCACTAGTGCCTGACAAATTAACTAGAATTAATACTTCCTTTATATGCATATTTTAGGAGAAAATTTGGCCAAATACACAAATCTTTTTTCATCTTGTCAGTAATTGTTCTTTTTTTTTTTTTTTGGGGGTCCGGTTGTGGGGCCTGAACTCTGGACCTGGGCGCTGTCCCTCAGCTTTTCAGCTCAAGGCTAGCACTATACCACTTGAGCTACAGAACCACTTCCGGTTTTCTGGTGGTTTATTGGAGATAAGAGTTTCACGGACTTTCCTGCCCAGTCTGGCTTTGAACTGGGATCCTAAGATCTCAGCCTCCTGAGTAGCTAGGATTACAGGCATGAGCCACCAGCGCCCGGCTATAGCATCTTATTAGT
>NW_012268450.1:3974-6330 GCF_000151885.1 Dipodomys ordii
GGTTGTGGGGCCTGAACTCTGGACCTGGGCGCTGTCCCTCAGCTTTTCAGCTCAAGGCTAGCGCTCTACCACTTGAGCCACAGCGCCACCTCCGGCTTTTTTCTTATGTGGTGCTGAGGAATCGAACCCAGGGCCTCATGCATGGAAGGCAAGTGCTCTACCACTGAGCCACCTTCCTTTCCCCTCAGTAATTGTTCTTTACTGCTACCATCTGCGATATGCAGCCCCTTTCTTAGTTATTTTCTCTTCTAACAAAAGTCATATCAGGAGTCACATCAAAATTAAGCAAAATGTAACAAAGCAGTAGATTAATGAATAATTTGACAGCGATAAGAGCACATGCCTTCTACCATGAGAGGGCAGAGTTTGTAGGTTTTTCAATGAAATCTAGCCATGAGGCTTTATAGTAAGTTTTAAAGGAACTATTGCTATGGAACTTTTGAACACTTAACGTACTGTCTGTTGACACTTAACTATTATCAGGTATTACAAATGAACATATTGTGCTTGAAGATTTTTAATACTGATTTTTTGGGGGCTGTCTAGGAATCCAAGGCATTATAGAGGCATACCGGGCCTGCCTTCCTCAGATCAAACTCTATGGACCAACTAACTTTTCTCCAATCATAAACCACGTGGCAAGGTTTGCAGCTGCAGCGACACAGCAACAAACAGCTTCTGTAAGTGCTCTGTGGCCACAGACTGTGAAAGATGTGGATGTTTCTTGGTCCTCTTACCATGATTCTATTCATTTGGTCTGTTGGGAACAAAGTCAAGAACAAAGAAGTAATGAAGTAGTTGTCATTGGTTTAGAAGCAGTATGTGTTTTCAATCAAAACAAAACAGTGCTTATGTTCATGAGTCATTCTCAGTTTTGAAATAATTTTCTTAGAGCATTACTCCCCTCTCCCCACCACAAAGACTACCATTCACCTTTTTGAAGTAGACTTCATGGATTAAAGCTGAAGGAGACAATACCATTCACCTTGGTAAGATTGGTGACTGTACTAAAGAAGTTTGAATGCACTATTACCAATTGGGCCTTAAATAATAAATCTTTCCTAGTTTCAGTATATTCAGAAGTAAAGGTAGGGTTGAGTGAAAGCTCCCTTCGGGAATTGTTAAAAGAAATGAATAAATAATTCATTGATAGTGTACTGTGCCTGCATCACAGGAAATAGTACATGCTAAGTATTAGAAATCTTATTCCTAGTCTAGATGTAACATTTTACAACTCTGAAAAATTTTGTTAGAGATGAAAAAATTCAGAAAGATTTACTATCTGTCTAAACTAGTAAATGTTGGATTTTAATTAATTTTTGTGTGATTACCAGGGCTTGAACTCAGTGCCTAGATTTTTTTTTTCCATTAGCTGTTTTACTCAAGGTGGCACTTTGCCATTTGAGCCATAGCTCTACTTCTGGCTTTTTGGTGGCTAATTGGAAATAAGAGCCTCATGGATTTTTCTTCCTGGGCTGGCTTTGAACCTTGATCCTCAAATCTCAGCCTCATCAGTAGCTAGAATTTTAGGCATGAGACACCAGTGCCTGGCAATGTCAGGTTTTTTAAACTGTGTTTTAGTTTGGACTTTTGTGAATGGAATTGCAACTTTCTCTTTCCATCTATACTTTGATGTATCTAATGTTTCAATTAAATGAGGGTGTTTATTCCTGTGCCTTGGAAGGATTTATCTTTGACATTTTAGATGCATTGCTTCTGTGTATTTTACCAATGTTACTTTGTGGCATGCTGCACTTTTAATGAACCTTTGATTTCTATATGAGTCGTCATAGAATTTTCTTGTCATTGGAGAATCATAGGATATTTTATGCAGATGGTACCCTGAGTAAAGACTTGGAAAAAATTATATTAAGTGAAATAAGCCAGGCCCAAAGAAACATAGGTCCCATGGTTTTCCTTATTTGCAATAAATAGTATATGTGTGAGACAAGCAGAAACAGTCAGATAAGTTGATGTTAGGGGAAATGAACCCCAAGATAAGGATTCAAATGGTTTTTCTTTCTTGCTACTGTTTCTAACATATTTATAAGATTTCTTCGTTGCTTTGTATGTCCCTCCCTCACGGTATAACCCCTGTTTTCTCTGTATTTGATGTTGGTATACTTTTTGGAGGGGAAGGGAAAAAACAAATCATTTAAATAGGGATACAGGTGGACCCATTACAACAATGAGATGTACAAGACGTTATGTCGAACTTTACAACTTTGGCGCAGGGGTGGGGGGGGCGTGGGCAGGAAAGGGGAAACAAAGGAGGAGGCAACAATGCTTGATAAGAAATGTACTCATTACCTTGCTCATGTAATTGTAACCCCTCTGTACAGTATTCTCTCTCTCT
>NW_012268451.1:0-1048 GCF_000151885.1 Dipodomys ordii
CAACTTGCCCAAACTTTCTGAGAGCATTCCATTGTACTGAATGCAGACAGCCAGAGATCCCAGTCCCTTTGCTAGACTCCAGAGATTACGAGGAAACCGCTGGCGTCTCTCTTTTATTTTTTTTTCTTTTCCCTTTCCCTTCAACTCCGGTATGAATTGTAGCCAGCAGAAACTGTGGAATTGATGTATTGCCATCTATTTTTACACAAGCAGCGAGCCGCTCCACACACGGTCTTGCATAAACTCTATTCTCTCTCCCCCGCTTCAGGCAGCTCTCCGTGGTACATACAAGGGAGACTTTTAACCATTGACTTCTCTGCCAGCCTGCACAAACGCAAAACCTTGCACCGGTTTTTTTTTTTTTAAAAAAAAGCCTTAAAAAATCAGCTGGCTAAATCTTTCAACCACATACAAGAGTTTCGGAGGAAGCTGCATGCTTGTTTTGTGTTCCATGGGAAAAGCTATCTAAAATAACCCAGCCGGATTATTTAAGATTTTTGTGTATGTGTGTGTGTGTGCGTGTTAAGTTCTCTGTCTCTGATGTACAGAGAGATTGGGAAAATCAGGACTAGAGTCCAATAAAAAAAAAAGGAGTATATTTGAACACATCCATTTTAATGTTTATCTTCGCTTCCTTATAAATAGAAATGGCTTTTCTCCAAGCAGGCCACTAAACACCATTGGAAAGACTTCTGCTTTTGATTCATATCAATATCTTAGAGCATAAATATTGCATAGGAGTAGAAACAGAGCCAAAGGCACAGGGAAAGAGTTTCTAACTGCTACAGATACTGTTGACAGCAGCTAAGCTTTGATTTGCTCAAGGCATCTCAGAGCTACCTTAAAATAGCAAACTTATTGGAGTTAAGATAAGATTGAGACTCCTTTCCAAAAGCTCCTGCTGGCTACTTTTTTACCTCTGGTCCCTCTCCCAAGCCCTTCCCCCCTTCCTCCCCCCCCCCCCTTCCCTCCCCCCCTCTTTCTCTCCTTTTTCTTTATTTTTTTGGGGGGTGGGCAATACTGAGACTTGAAGTCAGGGCCTCAGCAC
>NW_012268451.1:1843-2241 GCF_000151885.1 Dipodomys ordii
CCCCCCCTTCCAAGGAATAATTGCGTCTGAGGAAAGTCTCCGTCCTGCATTGCCGAGCCCGGTCCCGGCTCACCTCGATATCACTCCATACAGAGTCCTGGCTACACATGTCCCACGCCATCCAGCTCCCAGCTCCTGAATGACGCCAGGCAAGCCTTTTCAGCTCGAATCCACAGAGCACACACTCATGCAGGCGACCAGCCCCTTACTGAGAGTGAACTGAAGGCACCTGTCTTACTACAGTCCCAGTCACATGACAAAGCCATTAAAAAGTAGGCTGGGCTGTCTGTCACTCACCCAACCTCCCTTCTCCCGGTGCAGCCTGCTGCTCAAACTCCTGACGTCACGCAAAGGCAGCCTTCTGCCTCAGTGAAGTAACGCTGGGGGGGGGGGGGGGG
>NW_012268451.1:4336-5812 GCF_000151885.1 Dipodomys ordii
AACTCTGGGCCTGGGTGCTGTCCCTCAGCTCTTCAGCTCAAGGCAAGTGCTCTACCACTTGAGCTACAGCGCCACTTCCGGCTTTCTGGTGGTTTATGGGAGATAGGAGTCTCACAGTCTTTCCTGCCCGGGCTGGCTTTGAACTGTGATCCTCAGATCTCAGCCTCCTGAGTAGCTAGGATTACAGGCGTGATCCACCAGCGCCCGGCTGTTTTTACTATTTTTGATAGGTATATTCTGTAATATTTTACTTGAAAAAAAAAACCCAGAATTTTAAAATAAGAATGTATAAAGTTAAAAAGGGGGTCTTCAGAAGAAAACTGTAGCTCAGTTTGTGTCCTATGTTTTACATATATAATGATTTTATTATTTTTTTATTGTGAAAATATTGTACAGAGGAGTTACAATTACATGGGCAAGATAATGAGTTCATTCCTTTTTTTTTTTTTTTTTTTATTCTTTTTGTCCCCGTGGCCGACACCTAAGCTCCCACCCTCTGGACAGAGGAGAGAGAGGGGAAGAAGGAGTTCAGGAGTCTTGTCTCCCTTCCATCTTCCCACCCAGGTCAGGCCAGGATCTGCCTCTCTTCTCCCTGACCCTGTTCCCGTTCCTCTAAAGGAGTGACAGGAGAAACTGTCCGTCTGTGTTTGTGATTGTGATTAACATTGCAAAAACCTTCAAAGAATCTCAGATCGGTTAGAAGCCCGTTGGGTTTCACTTCTCAGGCTGCTCCATACAGTGGCTACGGTGGCTTCCATTTCCATTTTTGTCGGGCGTGAGGGGTTGTTGTCTCCCCTCCCTCTCTCTTGATTTTTACAAATTGTTAGGGAAATGGAGACATACAGAACGGTTACAGTATGCCAGCCCGCACTGGTGGCTCGCGCCTGTAATTCTAGCTGCTTAGGAGGCTGAGATCTGAGGATTACGGTTCAAAGCCAGCCGGGGCAGGAAAGTCACCAGACTCTTATCTCCAATAAGGCACTAGAAAATCAGAAGTGGCGCTGTGGCTCAAGCGGTAGAGCGCTCTCTATGAGCTGAAGAGCTTAGGGACAGTGCCCAGGCCCAGAGTTTAAGACCCACCACCGACCCCCCCCCCAAAAGAAAAAAAAAGGAAAGGAAAGGTTACATTATATAAGTGGGGTAGGAAGAGTACATTTTTTTTTTATTAATAAGGTTTTGTTTTGTTTTGTTTTTGTCATGGGGTTTGAACTCTGGGCTTGGGTGCTGTCCTTGTGCTCTTCAGCTCAAGGCGAGTGCTCTACCCAATGAGTTTATTTCTTATCAAGCATTGTTGCCTCCTCTCTGTTTCCCTTTCCCATCCCTTCCCATACTCCCCCCACCTCCCCCCACCTGATCCTCCCCCCCCCCACCAAAGTTGTAAAGTTCGTTTTTCGACATAATGAGTTGTACATCTCATTGTTGCAATGGGTCCACCTGTATCCCTAGTTAAACGATTTGTTTTTGCCCTTCCCCTCC
>NW_012268452.1:0-5811 GCF_000151885.1 Dipodomys ordii
CACATAAGCAAAAAGAAAAAAGCTGGAAGTGGTGCTGTAGCTCAAGTGGTAGAGCGCTAGCCTTGAGCTGAAGAGCTGAGGGACAGAGCCCAGGCCCAGAGTTCAGGCCCCACGACCAGACCCCCCCCCAAAAAAAAAAAAAGAAAAAGAAAAAAAGCTCAGGGACAGTGTCCAGGCCCCGAGTTCAAGCCCAGGACTGGAAAATAAATAAATAAATAAATAAAAGGCTGGACTTGGATGCATACGGGTGCTTCAGTGCTGATATTTGTAGTAGCAGTCATGCATTGCATTTCTCTGGCACATTTAATTGCTATTGCTGGGTAAATTCACATCAGTCTCACAAATGAAACCTAATTTAGTTCAAACATTAAGTAAGTCAGCTAATAGTGACTTATTATGTTCTGGAGCATCTCTTCTGTGAGTATGAAGAGGCTGAGAGAGTTATCAACAGTTATCAGTTGTCAACTGTCACTATAAGCATTCCTTCTCAGGAGGACACAAGCAGTTTACCAAACCCAATGACTGTTCTTTTTTAAAAAAAAATATCTTCTGGGGCTGGGAAGGTGGCTCAGCGGTACAGTGCATGCCTTGCAAGCATGAGGCCCTGGGTTTGATTCCTTAGCACCACATAAATAGAAAAAGCTGGAAGTGGCGCTGTGGCTCTAGTGGTAGAGCACTAGCCTTGAGCTGAAGAGCTGAGGGACAGCGCCCAGGCCGAGTTCAGGCCTCATGACCGGCAAAAAAAAAAAAAATCTTCTATGTCTTGTACAAAGATATTGAAAATTATAGACACTCCTGTGTTTTATTTTGAGAATTCAAAATTTGCTTTTCCTGATATCTGGAATGTACACTTCTGTTTCCCTTCCACTGGACAATGCACCTGTCCTGGACCACTGCCTGAAGGTAGGTTCCATGTCAGGATTTTGTCTCGGCTGTATCCTACCTCCTGCCTGGGCCATAGCTTCTGTAAAGGTATCTCTCGTCAGCTCTGCCTTCATAGTTCCCCCAGCTAAAGTATTACAACGCATCCTAACTGTCCTCAAGATAGCACATGCCGTGAAACTGATCCATTGAAGGTTTGGATCAGATCATGCCGATCTTCCAATCAAAACCTTACAAAAGTGTTTCATTCTGTGAGGCCTCCAGGGTCTCTCACCACCTCCTTTAGCCTCTCTAACCCTGATTCTTACTGTTATACTCTCCTTACATATTCTTGCTCTGGCCTCTTATACTTTTTGTGGAAATGGTTACAAAATAGACCTCCAGAACTTTTTCTTCTTGGGAAATTGAAATCCTGTACCTAATAACCCTGTCCTACTTCCTGGCAACCACCATTCTACTTCTGTTTCTATATTTCACCACTCCAGGGACCTTTCATAAGTAGCCTCATATGATCTTATTTTTTCTGGCGCTGTCTCATTTAGCTTGGCATAAGGTTCAGGGTTCATCTTCGTGGTAGCAAGTGAGAGGATTTCTTTCCTTTTTGTAGGCAGAGTTCCCTGTATGGATCCCATGTTCATCTACTGACACACACTTGGGCTTCTCCCATCTCTTGGCTATTGTGAGTAAGGCTGCTGTGAGCATGGATGTGTAATTACCTCTTTGAGACTCTGTTCTGAGTAGCAGGATATGACTCAAGAATTTGGAAACCAATTCTTCTGGATATAAACCGAGAAGTGGGACTGCTGGGTTATATGCTGGTCTACTTTTTTCTTTTCTTTTTTCTTGTCAGATATGGGGCTACAACTCTGGGCTTGGGCGCTGTCCTTGCGCTCTTCAGCTCAGTTCAAGGTGAGCGCTCTACCGCTTGACTTAATTTTCTGTTATTTTAAAGTTTATTATCTTAAATATTAGCCATCCTAACAGGTATAGGTAAGTAAAAAAAAAAAAAGGACATGGTCATGCTACATGGCTCAGACTGGCCTGAGCTATATAGCCCAGACTGATACGCCTTGAACTTGAGATCTTCCTGCCTCTGCCTCCCAAGTGCTGGGCTTGTAGGTGTATAGTGCTATCACACTACAAACTCTCTGAGAAAAGAAAAAACTAGAAACGAGTCAAAAATAGATATTTAAGCTAGAAATATGTTCTTCTAGCTCTTTCATCAGAAATATTGTGTTGGGCCGGGCGCTGGTGGCTCACGCCTGTAATCCAGCTACTCAGGAGGCTGAGATCTGAGGATCGCGGTTCAAAGCCACCCCAGGCAGGAGAGACCGTGAGACTCCTATCTCCAATAAACCACCAGAAAACCGGAAGTGGCGCTGTAGCTCAAGTGGTAGAGCGCTTGCCTTGAGCTGAAGAGCTGAGGGACAGCGCCCAGGCCCAGAGTTCAAGCCCCACGACCGACAAAAAAAAAGAAAAAAGAAATATTGTGTTGGCCAAATGGTATAGCCATGAACTGTGTAACAGCAAAGCTGGCAAGGACACATGTCTGACTAGAGTTTTACTGTAATAGTGATGAGGAGTGGGCTGATTTTGGAGCCAGGTGCCAGTGGCTCACACCTACAATCCTAAGTACTTAGGAGGCTGAGAGCTGAGGATTGGGGTTCAAAGCCAGCACAGGCAGGAAAGTCCATGTGATCCTTATTTCCAATTAACCACCAGAAAACTGGAAGTGTCGCTGTGGCTCAAAGTTGTACAGCATTAGCCTTGAGTAAAAAGAGCTCAGGGCCAGCACCCAAACCCAGACCCAGACCCAGACCCAGACTTTAACCCCCACTACCAACAAAAAAAATATGGAGTGGGGAGGGGAGGAAGGGAAGGAAGAGAGGAGGAGAAGAAAAATAAAGAATCCATACCAATTTTGGTAGCGCTATAGATGTTTTCAATAGGAAATATTTCTCCTAGCCCATACAGGAGAACTTTGGCCAGGGCTGGAACTAGCTGGGTGGTAGTGATAAGAACGTTCACACAGTTCTTCCTAGAAGGAAAGGGAAAAAATATGTGAAACTGAATCAACCTAAGAGATAGAAATCAAACTGGCCCACTCTTGGCATCTATTTACTAAAATTAAGCACAAAGAACCTGGTATTGTTGTTCAGTCCCAATGTTCAGTTATTACTTTTACTACTGAGTTTTGTTTTCTATACCAGGGCAGATATCCTGCTCCGTGGACACATAGCAACCACTTAAATTCATACCTTACTTCCTTCTGACTATGCAGCTTATTAGCAAATAATAGTAATCGAGTTGTCACTGATACCATACTTCAGAATACAAAAAATGGAGAGTTCTTTGTTACTGGGAATAATATTCTAGTTAATGGAAATGCAATTCAGCCTTTAGCTGAGATTTAATTTAGGTTCTTTAGGTTCTTCACATAATAACAGTCATTCTATAAGATTCATTAATTGTCCAAGTCCTTTTCTGTACAAGGTATCTACCTTCAGTGTCAGTTTTCTTTCTTTTCTTTTTCTTTTGGTCAGTCGTGGGGCTTGAACTCTGGGTGGGCACTGTCCCTCAGCTCTTCAGTCAAGGCCAGTGCTCTAGCACTTGAGCTACAGCGCCACTTCCAGTTTTCTGGTGGTTATTGGAGATAAGAGTCTCATGGACTTTGCTGCCCTAGCTGTCTTTGAACCTCAATCCTCAGATCTCAGGCTCCTGAGTAGCTAGGATTACAGGTGTGAGCCACTGGTG
Organism: Dipodomys ordii; assembly: GCF_000151885.1. Lineage (NCBI taxonomy): Eukaryota > Metazoa > Chordata > Mammalia > Rodentia > Heteromyidae > Dipodomys > Dipodomys ordii. Next base: position 3,637 of record NW_012268452.1, read on the forward strand.
CCCAGCTTCAGTTTTATTTCTGATCAGACTGTAGACCTGGAATTCATGCTTTGGGGGAGGAAGCAATTACAAATATGGCTGCATTTATTTTCTAGAGTCAAGCTGAAATCTCCTTATCTTTTTAAAATAAAAATTAGTACCAATTAATTGCATATGTCTATTTATGCATACAATGCATCTTAAGGACTCCTTGAGTCGTGGGGCTTGAACTCTAGGCTTGGGTGCTGTCCCTCAGCTCTTTAGCTCAAGGCTAGTGCTCTACACTTGAGCCACAGAGCCACATCTGGTTTTCTGGTGCCCAGGCTGGCCTTGAACTGCAATCCTCAGATCTCAGCCTCCTGAGGAGCTAGGATTAGGTGTGTTACTGGTGCCCAGCTTACCATTTTCCCCTTTAACTTCCTACTCCTTTTCTTTTGATTTTTGCCTTCCTGACTGTTCTAGTTACATTCTTAGAGCTTTCTGTACTTACATTGCTCACTTTTTCTTTGATTCTCTATCTTCTGGGCTAGAGATTATGGGTTATTAAGTTTAGTTTGAGAGTAAAAAGAGGAGAGAAAGAAGGACTCAAATTATTAAATATTATCTTAAAACTGTAAGGTGTACTGTTAACATGACCTAATCTATATATTCCATGAATCACTTAAACACCTCATACCTTTACTCTCAAACCTTACTGTGCAGCCAACCAGCCTAGCCTGGACTAGGACAGGAAAGAGTGTGTCTCTGAGAGGATGAGAGTCCACAGAACCACTGCCATACCTGGACTGAATGAGAAGCAAGGATTTTAGTGCAGTTCCTAACCAGGAATCGGTCAAAACTTCAATTTCTGCTCTTAATCTCTGCAGGGCTTCCTTTCTCTGGGGACTGAGGAGGCCTTTGGAATTAAAAGCAGACATGTATCATTTGGCAACATTATACTTGCTTGATATCTAGGAAGCAATTTACAAATTCAATTTATTAATAACCTTAGTCCCTGAGTTAATTCCTCTTTCTGGGGAAACCTTTGAGTAGTGTTACTCTAATGTCATTTTGATTTTCTTCACCAAAAATGTTGTGTAGAGGCATGGTAATAACATGGTAACAAGGAGATAAGCTAGTATATACAATGTAATGTGACTGGTCGAAGCTCCTCCTTTCCCCACCAACAAGTGTTCTTTGCATACTGCTGGACCACACTTGACCAGCACCACCTTAGAAACCCACAGGAAGAAATGTGGGTTACAGCTGGGAGACTTCTGAGCTGGTAATCTCTTTCTAAAGAAGCTGGCTCACTCCTGTAATCCTAGCTACAGAGATCTGAAGATTGAGGTTCAAAGCCAGCCTGGGCAGGAAAGTTCATGAGGCTCTATCTCCAAGTAACCACCAGAAAACTGCAAGTGGAGCTATGGCTCCAAGTGGTAGAGTGCTAGTTAGCCTTGAGCAAAAGAGCTCAGGGACAGCGCTGAGGCCTTAAGTTCAAACCCCACAACTGACCAAAAAAAGATTATGTCACAGAGGTCAAGGCTTCCTCTTATAATCCTAGCTACTCAGGTGGCAGAGATCTGAGAATCATGGAGAGACAAATCCTCTTGTTTTCGTTTTGGTGCCAGTCTTGGAGCTTTAACTTCGGGTTGGGTGCTGTCCCTTAGGTTGTTTTGGTCTTGCTCAAGGCTAGAGTTCAACCACTTAAGCCATAGCTCAGCTTCCTCCTCTAGACTCTTATCTCCAAGTGGAGGAATGGCTATAGTGGCAGAGTGCCAGTTGTGAGCAAAAAACAAAAGCCAAGGGTTCTAGCCTGGGTAACTGCACCAAGAAAGAAAAAAGAAAAGAAAAGAAAAGAAAAACGGCATTTGTCTCAATAGAGCAAGAAAGCTTTCCAAAGTCATGCTAAGAGCAATGGGTAATGTAGAGCTTCCACTACTCTGTTCTACTGTTTACCAAAAGTGCAGAACTTTTTCCCAGAAGGGTTTTGATCAGGTCCCTATGTTTTTTTTTTTGGCCAGTCCTTGGGCTTGACTCAGGGCTTGGCACTATCACTGAGCTTCTTTCACTCAAGGCTATCACCCTACCGTATGAGCCACAGCACCACTTCTGGCCTTTTCTGTTTATGTGGTACTGAGGAATCAAACCCAGGGCTTCATGCATGCTGGGCAAGCACTCTACCACTAAGCCACCTTCCCAGCTCTGTTCCCTCCC
>NW_012268452.1:18080-19260 GCF_000151885.1 Dipodomys ordii
CCGGACCCAAAAATAAAAAAAAAGAAAAAAAGAAAATATCTTTTTTTTTCCCCCTGTCAGTCCTGGGGCTTGAACTTTGGGCCTGGGCACCCATCCCTCAGCAATTCAGCTCAAGGCTACCACTCTACCACTTGAGCCACAGCACCACTTCCGGCTTTTTCTGTCTATGTGGTACTAAGGAATGGAACCCAGGGCTTCATGCATGCTAAGCAAGCACTCTACCATTACATTCCCAGCCCATGTGAGACTCTTATCTCCAACATGTAATCCTAGCTACTCAGGAGGCTATAAACAGGACTGTGGTTCAAAGCCAGCCTTGGCAGGAAGTTTGTAAGATTCTTATCTCCAATTAACCACTAAAAAACCTAGAAGTGGAGCTATGGCTTAAGTGATTGAGTGCTAGCCTTGAGTGAAAAAGCTCAGGGATAGCAACTAGTCCCTAAGTTCAAGCCCCAGGACCAACTCAAAAAAAAAAGGGGGTGGAGAAGAAAAGCTGTAGACACAGCTTTAATTTACCCATTTCTAAGTACTCTTTTTTTTGGGGGTCCGGTCGTAGGGCCTCAACTCTAGGCCTGGGCGCTGTCCCTCAGCTCTTAAGCTCAAGGCTAGTGCTCTACCATTTGAGCCACAGCACCACTTCTGGCTTTCTTTCTTTTTGCTCATGCACGCAAGGCAAGAGCTCTACCACTGAGACACCTTCCCAGCCCCAAGTACACTCATTTTTATTTTTATTTTTTTGCCAGTCCTGGGGCTTGAACTCAGGGCCTGGCACTGTGTCTGAGCTTCTTTTGCTTAAGGCTAGCACTCTACCACTTGAGCCACAGCCCCATTTCTGGCTTTTTCTGTTTATGTGGTACTGAGGAACTGAGGAATTGAACTCAGGACTTCATGCATGCAAGGCAAACACTCTACCTCTAAGCCACATTCCCAGCCCCAGTACACTCAATTAAAAATTTTTTTCCTTTTATAAATATTATCAAAATGAAAAATATAAAAGGCTAATATATATTATATAGTCCTAGAATTTTTTTGTCTTGTTAGTCTTTTAAATAATGAAATCAGAAGGCTGGGAAGGTGGCTCAGTGGTAGACTGCGTGTCTTGCATGCATTAGGCCCTGGGATCCATTCCTCAGCACCACATAAGCAGAAAAAGCCGGAAGTGGCACTGTGGCTCAAGTGG
>NW_012268453.1:0-543 GCF_000151885.1 Dipodomys ordii
CAAGTCACAGAGCCAGCCTAACTGAAGCAGCGGGAGATTGACCCCATCTCCTGCCCAGAAGAATTCAAAGTCATGTTCCAAGGGGACATGTAGACAAGAAGGACTGACGAGTCATGACTGTTTTCAGCATCCATTGGCCATAACTAAAAATACCCCCCCCCAAATCAGGGAGTCTTATATCATCCCCAGTTCCCCAGCAGAAGTGGAAGGATGGAGCAGACAGAAGGACAGGGCTGGAAGAGTTGCTGAGGGCTCCTATGTTTTCCAAACCCTCTTGACTTGTCTTGTACATGATCATAGAGTATCTCCTCCCCCAGGTGGTCATAGGAGTCCAGTGGGCACCAAATTACTTTGTAAACTGCAAATATTGGTGCCTATGTGATCCATCGTGGCTACTATTCCAGTTGAGACTGAGAAGCCTTCCTGCCCACTCCATTTGTGTGATAGATTCTTGTAATGTGGAGAGGCTTTAGATACTGTGTTCTAGATCACTTCGTGGAAGAGAAGACATTTGCTTTCTGTTCTCAGTGGCTCTGACATCCA
>NW_012268453.1:593-1258 GCF_000151885.1 Dipodomys ordii
AAAAAAGCAAGTCACAGAGCCAGCCTAACTGAAGCAGCGGGAGATTGACCCCATCTCCTGCCCAGAAGAATTCAAAGTCATGTTCCAAGGGGACACGTAGACAAGAAGGACTGACGAGTCATGACTGTTTTCAGCATCCATTGGCCATAACTAAAAATAACCCCCCCCCAAATCAGGGAGTCTTATATCATCCCCAGTTCCCCAGCAGAAGTGGAAGGACAGAGCAGACAGAAGGACAGGGCTGGAAGAGTTGCTGAGGGCTCCTATGTTTTCCAAACCCTCTTGACTTGTCTTGTACGTGATCAAAGAGTATCTCCTCCCCCAGGTGGTCACAGGAGTCCAGTGGGCACCAAATTACTTTGTAAACTGCAACTATTGGTGCCTATGTGATCCATTGTGGCGACTATTCCAGCTGAGACTGAGAAGCCTTCCTGCCCACTCCGTTTGTGTGATAGATCCTGAGTAGCATCTACAACAAGGTGTCAATCCATAGATACAACACTTTGCTTTTTTCCACACTACCTCAAGATTGGTTCTGATGCATCCTGAGAGTCAGGAAGGTCACCGGTTGTGATGAGATGAGATTCTCATAGAGTTCTTGTAATGTGGAGAGGCTTTAGATACTGTGTTCTAGATCACTTCGTGGAAGAGAAGACATTTGCTTT